>NC_133660.1:80919090-81219108 GCF_037893015.1 Macrotis lagotis
TTGCTGGATTCTCCTTCAGATCATGCCCTCTAACCTTTGGAGTCTCTTAGGGTTCAGACCTTGGTCTTCTCCCTCTATACTACTTGGTGATCTCATCAGTTCCTATTGATTTAATTACCACCTCTATGCAGATAAGTCTTAATGTACCTAACCTCTTTTTGGGGGGGGGGAGGTTTGCAAGGCAAACAGGGTTAAGTGGCTTGCCCAAGGCCACACAGCTAGGTAATTATTAAATGTCTGAGACCAGATTTGAACCCAGATACTCCTGACTACAGGGCCTGTGCTTTATCCACTGCGCCACCTAGCCACCCCTACCTAACCTATTTTTAACTCTCTGCTGAAGTCCAATCTTACTTTGGAATGTCCAGTAGAAATCTAGAACTCACTTTGTACAAAGTGGAACTCATTCTTTCCCACAAAACCCTTCCCTACTCCTATATTTCTTATTACTGTAGAGCAGGAATGGGGAACCTTTTTTTTTTCTTGCCAAGGACCATTTCGATATTTATAATATCATTCCAGGGCCATACAAAATTATAATCTTAAAAATTAGTCTGCTATATTTGGTCAAATGTTTAATTAATTTTCCCCTAAAAAGTTCTTATATTTACTGAATTTCAAGTCCCATCTGAGGTTGCCTTGGCAGTACCAGACCAAATGATTTTATAATCTGCAAACTGAACATTCCTCTCCCCTTCTATAGAAGTTCCTCAGGTTCACACACTAAAAGTCATCCTGGATTCTTCACTTTTTCTCATACCCTATATCCAATCGACGTTCAATATCTCTCAAATACATCTATCTCTCTCCTCTGACCACCACTTTGGTCCAGACCCTTACCACCTCATGTCTGGACCATCATATCTTACTGGCAGGTCTGCCTATCTCAAGTTCCTCCTCTTTACAAATCCTTCAGTGGCTCCTTGTTACCACCATGATCGAACACAAAATGTCCTGTTTGATATACAAAACCACTTATAACTTAACTTCTTTCCACCTTTCCAATCTTTTTTTTTTAATTTTTGCAAGGCAATGGGGTTAAGTGACTTGGCTGAGATCTCTATATATTAGATCAGAGTTGAACTCAGGTCCTACTGACTCCAGGACCAGTAGCTTATCCACAATATATATATATATATATATATATATATATGTATATATTCTCCAAACCATTGACACTGACCCCCTGGCTGTTCTATAAATGAATTATTCCATGTCTTGGCACCAGGCATTTTCTCTGATTTTTATATCTGGCTTTCTTTACATGCCAAATGAAATCCTATCTTTTGTTGAAATTCTTATAAAAAAAAGCTGAAAGAGGTTAAATGACTTGCCCAGAATCACAAGGATACTAGTTATCAGAGGCATAAATCAAAGTCAAATATTCATTGTTCCAAATTCCATAGTTTACACATCTCACACCACAGCAAAATAAGGCCAAAATGAATATTTAGACATAAAAGGTGATGTAAGTCAATTAGGGGAGCATGAAAAAATTTACTCATTAGATATAAGAATAACAGAAGAGTTTATTTTCAACAAAACATAGATAGGATCACAAGAAATAAAATGGCTAATTTTGATTATATGAACTAGACAGAGCAACATTTTTCAACAAGTTTCTCCAACAAAGTCCTCATTACTCAAATATGTAACTAACTAAGACAGATTTATTCTCTAAATGATAAATGATCTAAGGATATGAACAGACAGATTTCAGAATAAATTAAAGCTAACAAAAGTCACATGTAAAAATGTTCTATATCTCTATTGATTAGAGAAATGCTAATTAAAATAACTCTTAAGATACCATCTAATATCTATCATATTGGCTGACAAGACAGAAAAGAAAAATCACAAATGTTAGAGAAGATGTGGAAAAATTGAGACACTAATGTATTGTTGGTGGAGTTGTAAGCTGATCTAATTGTTCTGAAGAAAAACTTGAGATTATGGCCAAAGAGGTCTACAAGTGTGTATACCCTTTAACCCAGGAATACCACAACATGGTCTATATTCCAAAGAGATCAAAGAGAAGGACACATACAAAACTATCTATAGCAACTCTTTCTGTGGTAGTAAAAAAGTTGAATATTGAGGGGATGTCCATCAGTTGGGGAATGACTGAGCAAGCTGTGGTATATGATTGTGATAGAATACTACTGTCCTAAAAGAGTGATGAGTACTGCTCCTGGAATTTGAAACAAGTAGTTTAGAATAAGAACTTGTTGAAAGGCAATGTGTTCTAGGCTAAATACCACTGGCCTGGAGGACCTAACTCTTTTTGACCTTAGAACCAACCACTTGAAATGCTGTTGGTAACCAGTCCACAACTTACAGTTATAAAAAATTGCCCACAGTTTTTCCCTATAAATAATAAGTTTCAGAAGCAAAATTACTGAAATCAAGTCATTAGACATCATTCACTTTTCCACACTATGTCAACATCTTTAACAGGTCATATTTGTCTCCAGTTTCAATAGCTGCTATCATTAGGCAAATCCACTTTGACACTTCACCTGTTTTCTCATATATTAATTAGGTATAAACAATATTTACACTAGTGGTGTCATGAAAATTGTGCTTTTGAGTACTTTAAAATGCTATTGAAATAGAAACTATTGTTATAGCTAGTAAAACCAGTCCACAAGAAAATTTATCAAGGTAACAATTATAAATCAAGTTGGGTGGAATGAGCGACAAAGGAAGACAAAAGACAAAGAAAGACTAAAGAAAAACCATTGGACATTAGTCTTTGAGTGGGTTTATCTTTTCCTAGCCTTCCTTTCTTTCCTGGACTTCTTAGCTCACTCCCCCCCCCCTTATTTTTTTTTTATTATTTCTTTCCCTTTCCCTCCGTCAAATGCTATTCCTAAAATGAGGTCTAGATATTATGGAAACATAAGTTCAATTTAATTCAATTCAATTACAAAAAAAAAGTTTAAATGTTATGCTCTACTAGGTGCTCAGGAATGCAAAAACCTAAAACCCCCACAGGAAGCCCTGCCTTTTTAAAGCTTTCCTTTCATTTGGGGGGTAGGAATAAGTAAGTAAGAACATAACCAGTTTTCAGTAAATCACATCATTCTTTCAACAAACTTCCTTTGAATTACTACTGGGCTTAAAGAAATGAGAAAAGCACTATGGCTACCAATATGAAAAACTTAACGAGTGTCTGCCTTTGAGAAGTTTGCATTCTACTGGGGAGGAAAGAGAGAAACAGAGTCTTGCTCTCTCCATCTGTACTTTCTACCACCAATAAAGGTATTTGAATTACTACATCAGTGAGGAAACTATAACTGAGTACATAGACCCAGTAGAGTCAATATGAGTCAGGGATTTGCAGAAATGTACCTATTTAGAGGAGAAAAAATAGTACCAGCTGCAGAAATATTCCCATGGCCCCCCAGGGTACTTTATAAGATACACTATAAACTTTGGCCTAAAGTAGGCGAATGCAACTAATGGTTCATTAGGAGCTGAGTTCTGAAACCCTGCTTAGAGTCTACTTAATCCTAACTTGATAGGAGCAATTTGGTCTTTCTAACCAGGAGAAGTTAACGTGTTCTCTTCTGAGCATATAGATAATAGTGTTCATTACTTCTTCTATGGTGGCAAAGAAATCAACTTGAAAGCCTCTAAAGTGTTTTCCATCTAGGGTCTATGACCAAGTGTTCTAGGTTTTGTTTTGTTTTTTAATTTTTCAGTCAAAACTTGCATTGACTACTCCTGACCTTAGCAAAGTTTTTAAGAATATGAGTCAGTCATTTCATATATTTGTAGGTATTTGGATCTGTTTGATGATTAACAAGCGCAATTGTCTCTAGGCAAAAAGGAAGTTCATTTCCTCAAGTGAATTCTTCACAGGCAAGGGTGGTACAGTTTATAATCCTAGTTCTAAACACACATAATTGAATAGATGTTGCCAGTCTTTCTTTTTCAAAGATTAAAAGGAGAACATTTCCTTTAATTTGGCAGCTGTAAAGGAAGATCTATGCACCCATTCACTGTTCCCTTGACCCCAGTACCCCCTAGCTACATCTTTCCTTTGATTATTCATTACTTCCTTCTGCCCTTCCAGAAACCCCCTTTCTCTCTCTTCAAGCATCTTTTCTATTGCTTTGGGTCAGATTCTTTATTTCCCCTCTGTACTATGGAATTGTTTTTATCAAAGCCATGTCAAATTCCATTTCATAAGATCATAGGCATTTAGAGCTGGAAGGCACCTTAAAGCTGGCATGCCTTAATCTGATCAGATGAAATTTAATAGAGATAAATGTAGATGCCTAACTTTCTGGTTTAAAAATAATCAACTTCACAAGTGTGGAACTGGCAAGGAGAAGCTAAATATTCAATGGAGTGAATGAGATCTAGGGGTATTAAAGACATATGAGCTAAGAAGGTAACATGGAAGCCAAAAAAGGTAGTGGCAGCATATGCTGCCTTAAGAGAATCCCAGTAGGGGCGGGGTGGGGGGCAGGGGAGAAATGGACCCTATCCGGGCACTGTTCTCTGTCCTACTTAGATTACATAGAGAATATTGTTCACTTCATTTATAGGGGAAACAGTGATAAACTGAAGAGCATCTAGAACAGCCATTCTCAGAGGTTCACAAAATTCTTTCAAGGAACTCAACTTTTTGCAATAACAACACTAATATGTTTTGTGATATGATAAAGAAAAATAGATAAAAATAATACATTCAAAAATTGGGTAGGGTTCTTCAATACTTTTTAAGAGTATAAAGGAGTCCTGAGACTCCAAAACTTTGAAAATTTCTGATCTAGAGGACAAATAGTATGATGGTGGGTCTCATGTCATATAAGGACTACTTGAAGAAAATTAGGGTTAAGTTGCAAAATTTCCAGGGTGTGAAAACTCTCCTCAAGCATTTAAAGGTATGTCAAATGGAAGAAAAGGGAAGCTAGGTGGCAGGATGGGTAGAGTGCCAGGCCTGAAATCAGGAAGATGCAAGTTCAAATTTGGCCTCAGACTCTTGCTAGCTGTGTGACTCTGAGCAAGTCACTTAACCCTGTTTGCCTCAGTTTCCTCATCTGTTAAATGATCTGGAGAAGGAAATGGCCAAGCACTCCTGTATCTTTGCCAAGAAAACACCAAATGGAGTCATAAAGAATTAGACACAACTGAAATGACTGAACAACACCACAAGAAAGGGAAAAGGTGTTAGGCATGAGGGGCGTTAATGAAAATTGCAAAGAAGTCAGTTGGGCTTCCATATAAGGAAAAAATTCCCTAACAATTAGAGAAGTCCAAAAGTGGAAAGAGCTATTTCCAAAGATAGTTGGTCAGTTTCCCCTTTTCTAGAGCTGTTCAAAGACTGGATAATAAGCAAGCTCATGTATGTTGCATGTAGGATCCTACTACATCAAGTATTGGTCAGACCAGATTGTCTCTTAGATCCCCCTCCATATTTGTGAATTTAAACCTGCTTCCTGAAATTAAAGCTCATATTTTATCACCAATATTCTTCCTGTGATGCTTTATATCTGAGTCATGGAACACTCTCCACCACAATATGCAACTATCTGGATGACTCTAAAGGAAGGTACAATGGGTGTCAATGAAGGGATGGTGCATACAGGAAGCAAATTTAAAAATATGATCCAGAAGATATAGGAAGGAAGATAGAAGAATAAAAGACAGGCAACTTCAGTGTTGCAATGTAATATAAATAATTTTAAACTCTTTAAATAATGTTAATTGGATAATGTAATATGGATAATGCTAAAGATCCCTTTAATAGCTAGTTTTGGATATTAAATATGATATAAATACACTTATAGTTATTATTGTATTATATTACAAAAATATAAATATAATAGGGTTTTATGGTTCATAAAGTACTTTATGAACATTATATCATTTGATCTTCACAGCAATACTAGGAGATTATAGGTGCCCGTTTCACTCTCAAAAATTATTGAGGAATCTCAAAGAGTTTTTGTTTCTTAATATTTATTATATTAAAAATTATGATGTCCTAGCATTATTATAAAAAATAGTTTTGACTGCATGGACTTCATGAAAGAGTCTCCCAAACCCCACAGGAGTACTCAGACCCACACTTTGAGAATCACTGACTTAGAGAAAGATGTCCAAGTTGGTGGCTGGACTCCCCACGTATGAATGTTTATAAAAGGGTATGGACAGGCATCAAAAAGAATGAGGAAGCTTAGATGAGAAGCTATCTGGTAGGATTATCTCAATTTCTAATGCCCTGAAATATAGAATTATCATTAATAAAAGCAATTTCATCCCTTGAATTAAAATTCCCTAGAAATAAATGATTCAAAATCTTTCAACAAAATGTATTTAAGCATAAATTACTGTGTTTGACGCTAAGGGAGATACAAAGAAACTCAGGTACTCTGGGTTGGCCCCCCCAGTGAAGACATGTTAGTTCATGGAATTGAAATCAGTTAAAAAAAGATTCCTTTAATATCTAGTTTTAGATAGTAAATAAAATATATCTTATAGTTATTATTGTATTATGTTACAAAAATATAAATATAATAGGATCTCTAGAATGAACTCAGCCAAAAAGTTCAACTTTTGCCCTCTATGAAGGCAGGCATTGGGAGATATTTGGGGCTCCCTCCTTCAGCCCTTCATTAAGAAAGTATAGCAAAATGAAGGAGGTGGTGGCAATTAAGGTTAGGGCTCATACTGAACTGATGAAATTGGAGGTGATGAGCTTAATCTAGAAGAAGTATATTGTTCTATGGAGTTGAAAACAGGTTGAGCAGCAGGTACAGAATGGAAGTTCAGTTTCATGTCAGATGGAAAGGATCTATGAGGCTTGGGGTGCAGAGAGACAAAGAAAATAGTAATGTATCATTTCTAATGCCAGTTCCATTAGTAACACTATGTCAGTTTCTTTGCAATTAGGTGGTACAGTAGATGGAGAACCAAACATAGAGTCAGATCATCTTTCTTATATAATCTGGTCTCAAATATTAGTTGTATGACCCTAGGCAAATCACTTAATGCTGTTTGCCTCAATTTCCTCCTCTTTAAAATCTGATTTAAAAAATGGTAAACTATTCCTGTATCTTTGCCAAGAAAACCCAAATGGGGTCACAAAGATTAAAACATAACTGAAACAATTGAACACCAAACCAGTAGGCTCATTTGGCAGTGCCACTGATTTTGTGGGTGATAAATTTCTTCTCCATGTCCTCAGTAACTGTGGTTGCTGAGGAGGCAACTGCAGTAGTACATCAAAGGAAGAGGCTCCATAAAAGTTCATTCTATGCTTTATTGCTATAGAAGCAGGGCTGGTGGTCTGGAGGGCAGGGAAGGACAAAGAAGTGCTATTCTCATTGTTTTGGGGCTTATATACTTATCCATGATAATTGGTCAGTTGCTCATGTTGGTGGAGGCAAGAACTACACCAAAAACAAGTTCAGAGATCTCAGGGGAACTGATATTCCTATGTTTCTTGGCTCCAGGGTCCTGGTCTATCTCCACAGTGATCTTAAGTAAGTAGTGAAGAGAACGTAATGCCTCCTGTCTCTCTCAGAAATTCTTGATGATTTTTGTGTCTGGTTTGCCTGAACATTGGTGGCAAATGGTTGTCAGTTGATGATGTTGATGGGTATGGAAGGTCTTGTATGCATAAGGATTGCTGCCTCATTATACATATATAGTCGCTGAGACTAGGTTGGAAATTTCCCTAGAACATGACCATAAGGAGCAGGTTGGAAGCAGGGCATAGAATACTATGTCATATTTTTCATCTAGGGCAAATCTACTAGAGTTGTTTGCTATTTCCTTCTCCAATTCATTTTACAGATGATGAAACTGAGGCAAACAGGACTAAGAGACTTGTCCAGGGATCTAGATCTGGTACTCTATCATCTAGCTGCCTGTTAAACCCTTTAGTATCTGAAATTATTTTGGATATATTACTTTCTAATCCAACTCTGAGAAACTAAGAAATTTCATACTTCTTGTGAAGAAAGTCTAGTTATGAGTAAAAGGTGAGAGCTTAATGGAATACCCAACAAAATCCTCACTCATGAATCATGCTTCCTGAGTGCAATGCTTTATGATTTGAGGAAACTTTTTTGTATGTGTCTCTATGCCCCCCAACCTCATTCCCAAGCTAAGCTGATATTCACTTGAACAGAAGAATTTAGCTTTGACTCTTGAAATTCCACCCTGAAATAAAATGATTAAATAACCAAGAAAAAAAGGAGCAGGCAGGACTTCTATTTCTAACCTTAAGTTGGAATATAGCTTTACTTTTCCTTATCATTTTATGTTCAAAAGAGATAATTATGTGGTTTTCAAAAAGAGGGCATGTTCTAAGCAGAGGGAAAATTTTGGATAAAGGTTATTTCCACTTCTGTGAAATCATTTTATAATCTGACTGATCTGAAAGTAAGTCATAAGATGATAGATTTAAAGCTCAAGGCTATCTAGTCCAACCTCCTCATTTTACAATTGAGGGCAATAAGAACCAGAGAGGTTAAATGTCTTACCTAATAGCCTACAGAAATCATGTGGGAAAGTAAGGATTCCAAATCAGGTTCTCAGATTCCAAATCCAACATCTTTTCTATTAAAACTTACTGCTTCCCCTATAGCTATGCTCAGAGATTCTTGAATCCATTTCCAGACTCCCTTATCCTTTCTCCAGGCGAACATTAGAGGGGTGAAGACAAGGAAGACAAGTTCTCCCTTTGTACAAGGTCTCTATTTATCAAAATACAAGTGCTTAAATATTCTCCCCAGTCCCTAATCCACTCCCGCTCCCATGATACTTAGTAAAACATGTTCTGGTGCTCAAAGGCACCAGGTGATGAAGATTTACAGTACTCCCACACACGAAAGTCCCTAACATATCCCCCTTCTTGTGTTTTTTTTGAAACAAAATTATTACATAATGGATGCCACATAAGTTGAAAACAAAAGTTCAAAATAGTATAAACAAATGGCAATTAAACAGTAATAAAAACCAATATTCCCAAATTCCTTGAGATACAGTTTATCCCCAACTTACAAACAAAGATTACAAAATTTTTTCTTTTGCCAACAAAAAAACCTTTCAAAGCAATCAAATTCAAAACCCAAACTAAAAGGAGTAACTTTTAACTCAGGTAACATTTAACTATTTCAGATCTTAATTACACACACACACACACACACACACACACACACAGGAGTTTAGACACTAACACAAACACAAACACAGAAACAACTTTCTTGTATCACATTTACCAAGCTGAGACTGATACCCTGGCCAGTACCAGATCTCAGAATATAGAAACATTTTCCCACCTCTCCAGGCCAGTAGAGAGATGTAAAATGTCCTATAGATATTTAAATACATATATACACACAGAACCAATTAAGACCAGTCAACAGAAATATAAGCCATAGGCACAGGCTTCATTCAAAAGACAAAATCTAAATTTCCCAATCCCAGAAAAAGTCTTCTTCCCCTTTTCTCTTAACTAATTGAACCAGAAGCTTCCTAATCAATAACCTATTAAAAAACATAGTCATTGACCAACCCCCCCCCTCCCCAAACCAGGAAGAAGGCATGGGGGGGGGGGTCCCTTGATTTCTAAAATAAGTTTTTTGAGACATGGAATTGAGTTTCTAAGTTCCAAAAAGGAAACTTTTCCTTCTCCCTCCCCTCTCCCTCTGTAGAGGGTAGAAGTGGCAGAGAATGAGAGAGAGTATTTGCAGTTACTTGAGTTGCTGACAGTACAATTTGGAGTTGTTGCGTTTTGTGAACAGTAGCCATCACCATCACAAACTGTCTAATAGTATGTGACACAGGAAATGCAGTTAGTATGGACTTCATGACTTTCTGGTGCTGGAGCAAGTGGCATCAGGGTCTGAGACAAGAAGTCTCTGAAGTTGACTGTAGATTTAGGGGTTTGGATCAAGCTTAATGTGCATAGAGCAATCAGGTCTGCAGCTGGGGCCAAAAGGAACAGCAAGCAGGTCCTCCACATCCCATTCATGGCCCTGGTACCAACTACTGCTGAGGAAGAAACTTTGTCCCCTGCAGCACTGCCTCAGAATCTCCATTTCCCACTGATTCTTCAATGTTCCTTAAAATCAGCCCCCTGGTAACAATGAAAACCTGTTACCTCTTCTGAAGTCCCCTGCTTCAGGATATCACCTGGTTGTTGCTTGTATCTGTTGGTCCTTATGCTGGACTTCACTCAGCTCCACCTTTGAGTCCCTGTTCGGACATCATATGTTGAGTCCCTTTTTGCGGACTCCCTTATCCTTTCCCCAGGTGAGCATTGGAGGGGCGGGAGACAAGGAAGACAAGTTCTCCCTTTGTACACCAAGGTCTCCATTTATTTATCAAAATACAAGTGCTTAAATATCCTCCCCATCCACTCTCCTGGCACTTAGTAAAACATGTTCTGGTGCTCAAGGGCACCAGGTGATGACGATTTACAGTATTCCCACACACAACAGTCCCTAACAAGAGATGTCTATCATTAGAGAAGAAAAATCTCTCTTCCTATTCTTAGTCAAATTTGTGAAAGGGCAGACAGAGGAAGGTACCAAATGAACAAGAAGGGACTATTTTTTACTTTCTTTTTTTCTTTTTATTTAATATTTATTCTCATTTTGTACAAATAATGTTTTTTATACATTAATAAAATATTCTTGTTTAAGAGTAAATGAAATACCCCCTCCCCCCATAAATATAGGCTCACTTGAGCAATAAAGTAAAGGGGAGAGAAAAAAATTAATATTAAAAAAATAATAGTAATAATTGTAGGTATGGCCAGGTGTTGCAATGGACGGAGCACCAGCCCTGGAGCCATGAGCACTGGAGCCCACATCCGGCCCCTTACACCCAACAATCACCCAGCCATGTGACATGCAAGCCACCCCAACCCCACTGCCCTGCAAAAACCAAAAAAAAAAAAAAGAAAAAAAGACATAAAATAAAATAGCAATAATAGTAGGGGTGGCTGGGTGGCGGACAGAGCATTGGCCCTTGAGCCAGGAGCACCCGGATCCAAATCCGGCCTCAGAAGAAGGGACTTTTAAAAGCTCTTATTCTGTACTGTGTACCAAGGACATAAACACTAAAATGACAGTCTGTTCTCTATAAGAGCTTGATTTCTAATTTAGGAAGATTGGGCATATAAAGGAGTTATTACCAGGGAAGGAAAATTTGATCTGGAAAGTTACAGGGACAATGGATAGAGCCATCAGGGGGGATATTCATGTATCTTTCCTAACAATAGCAATATTAACTTTTTTATGCTTCCCAAAATTGGGAATAGTGAGGCAACTGGTGACAAAAGTGCCAGAAAATAAAGCAAAGTATGGCTTGAGCCAGCCTCCCTAGAGTGGGATCAGGTAAGGTGTTCACTGATCACAGTCATGGTCCTGGCTTAGGAATTTCAAAGCTGAATGGGTTAGTGGTGAGTTACTGTGGAAAGAGAACTGCCTTTGGCTTTAGAGAGTTTAAATTCTGGCTCTGTCATTTACAGCCTGTGTAACCTTGGGCAAATAATTTGACTACCCCCAATTTTTTCATCTATAAAATGAGAGGATTGGATTAGGTGAACTTCCAGGTCTAAATCAATGATCCTTTGGCCCCATAAGTTCTTTCAACTTGGCCTCTGTATCAAGTTGTTAGGAAATTGGTAAGAAGAAGGCAAGAGAGGAAGATGAGATATGACTAGAATCTGCTTAGATTTGTTGTTATTGCTGTTGTTCAGTCATGTCCAACTCCTTGTGACTCACCTGGAGCCTTTGGTCAACAATCTTGAAGTAGTTTGTCATTTCTTTCTCCAGTTTCTTTTTACAGATGAGGAAACTGAGGGAAAGAAGATTAAGTGACTTGCCCAAGGTCATACAGCTAGTACATGTCTGAAGTCAAATTTGAACTCAAGTCTTCCTGACTGTAGTTTCAAATCTTTAACCACTACACTACCTAGCTTCCCTAAGAATCAGCTGAGATACAGTAAGATAAATGGGGCACTCCCTAATCAGGACAGCAAGAGTTGTGGAGTTAAAAGAGTTAAGTCCTCTAGGCATGGTATCAAATTTAGGGAACAGAGAACAAAAAAAGTCTCCTAACATGATATAAATGACAATCTTATGAAAACATACAGTCACTTGTCCCTTATCTCTATCCAGATTTATTCTAGGGGGAAGTTTTATTTCAGCAATTTTAGATTACTGATGAATCTTTTATTTTCTGTTGGATTCCATTAATAACCTCTTCTCTTCTGCCATGACAAGCTAATATGGGTCTGTCTCCCCTTACTGTACCACTCAATTTGCTAGAGATGATCATCTAATTATGTGGTCTTCATCGCTCTTTGATTCTCAAAGGCTTAACTATGGTTCCTTTTTCAGGGTGATGATTGCAGAATTGCATTTTAAGGAGATTTGTTGAGCAAAGTAGATATTATCAAGCATAGCCAGTGATAGATTTTTTTCCCTTTCTGTTGTTCCCAGGGGTACATTTTCTATGTATTGGGTATGGATAGGATAAATTCTCCATCTTTTTCTAATGAGGTCCAGGGAAGAATGACTTCCTTGTTGCCCTCAAGCATTATCTAAGCTAAAGCAGAAGAGTTTTATATTTCTTCAAAACTGTGTGGTTTGGGGTTTTCCCCCCCCCCCTTAAATCCTCTTGCCTTGCCAAGGAGTATGGTAGCTGCTGGGCAAGATACAAATCCAATGCAGATATGTGACCACTATGCCAAGATCCTCACATCTGGAACAATACTGAAGTGCTGCATCTCTGAACAGAATCTCTGTGTTTAGGGAGACCCAGGTTGACCAAAAAGCAAATTTTTTCTTCCTATATAAACTCCCCATTCTCCTCATACACTCTATTGTCCATCTAAACTAAATTCTCCCCTCCATCTTTAAAAGCATCTATCTGCACCCCACTGATCATTGTGCGAACATACTTTGAGAGGTGGAAGGAATCTTAGAGGCCATCTCTCCTTTTTTACAAATGAGGAAACTGAGACCCAAAGAAATGGAAGTGGATTCCCTGGAGTCATATAAGAAGACTCAGAGGCTGAATTTAAGCCTAGTTTCCCTGACCTCAATGCTTTTTCCAGGTACAATACTTTCTCTCCTGTACCAATTTTCTCATACAAGGGAGTTATTCTGGCTACAACAGAAATGGGCTTTTAGCTATCCTTGACAGTTGGCAAGACAACTTGCTATACATCTTTGCATTGTCTAGGGAGTGCAGGTGTTGTATCTCAGCTAATCCCAGGTCAGTGTGGATTTTCTTTTCACCTTATCCACTACTATTTGAAGGATTACCTGCGTGAAATCAAATTCAAAGCCTCAGCTGTATTGCCAAGGCAAAATAACACAGCAGGACTGGTGGGAGAAAGCACATTTTCCTTTAAAAATGTTAAATAGTGTATTTTATACAAGGCAAGTAAGGCTACATTAGCTCAAATAAGCAGAATGCAGAAGGTTGCTTTTAAAAAAAAAATCTCAATTCTTCTCTCAGCGAAAAGCTGAGAAGGGACACCAAAGTCAGGATATGATAGTCTCCCATCCCACAGGTAGGATAATTGAGCTGGGGTTACTCTTGCAGGTAAGCCTGGTTATGCAAAAAGTACTTATGAAACATCTGTTTCTAATGTTTAGGAAAGTTACGATATAATGTCCCTTTCCATAGAATGTTAGCCACTCACTGTGCATATACTGTATTATAGTGCTTTTCTTCTCCAAGCTTTGTTGAGCTCTCTTTTTTAAAGGCTTGCTTTCCTTAAATCCTTACTATTGTTTTCACGGTGATTTTGGGTCACCCTTGAGGGGATTTTTATTCCCATATCTTTCTGGGAAGTGTTCAAGTGTGGTTCTTTCCACTTCTGGAGAATCATTTCAATTCCACCTCCTCACCCCACCCCCACTAACCTAGGTTTGGACAAATTACATGGAAAACTATTGTTTTGGGCCTCCCCCTCAAGAACCACAGAATAAATGAATTTGTGGATCAAGAAAACTCATCAAGTTGCTTTTTGAAAAAAAAGGAAAAAAGATGGCAAGAAAGGATGAGCAATGATGTCATGTGTCTATTTGTTTGTTGTTTCAGAAGAAGGAAAAAACTGTGCTGATAAGGAAAGGCATACAGGATAAATATATTACTTTCCTACCCAAATTGAAACAGTTAGTTCATACCTAGAGGATTATCCAAGCTATCACTGACCTTGGCAAAGATGCAAGGGTAACATTTTTTAAAGGATAAAATGTTCTTGAAAAATATCCCAGAGGAATCAGATATGGACACACTTCTCTCCATCCAATAATGCATTTTTCCTTGCCTTTTTATTTGCCTCTGGTCAAAAATAGTCCATTTTTAGAGGAAATCCAAGACAAAGCTTGTTTCTATCTTTGATTCCATTCCTTATTGCAATCTCAACTTCCAAAATCACTAACGGTACCTTACAAAGGCACGGTGGAAGTATTTTGGGGAGATGCACATGAATTGCATTCTACATTCTATATAAGAATGTAATTAACCAAGCCAAGAAATTTTGAGCAGAATGATCTACAAAGGTCAGATTCAAACTCACTCATATCCACAACGCAAACTTGTCTATATACTGTAGTTTGTTCTGTAATCTGGCCATAACAACCTCCTCCATTTCTTTAGATGAATTATTTTTTCCCCTGTATTCTCATTTACTAGATTTTACAATCAATCCTGAAACATGATCTGAGAAAAGATGCCAGGCTTGCACCCCTACTCAATTACCTAGGCTGAATGACTATGCAGTGACTCACTTTTCTTCCTTCTTTCCTTAGTCTAGTTACAAACATGACCTACAGGGATGACTGGAGCATTGGGGAAAGAAGGATGTCATTTCAGTGTTCTCGGTTGACGTAATACCATAGACAATTAGAATCAGAGTAGCATTCACTTAAATACTACCTTGGGGAAATAGCTAAAGTGAGTTTTATGATTTATGTTTGAACAATTCATTGGAAAAAATCAAGGGAACCATTGCATGTGCCAGGATCATTTTGCTTGGTCTAATAAATAAGTTACTTTGATTCATTTCATCACTATCTTGGGTCAAATCAAACTTTTAAAGATCCAGAAACAATCTGGATTTTTTGCACTGGGTTTTGAATAAGATTATAAAGATTTGAGGCCTTATCGAGCTATAAGAACAATACAATACAACAATATGCCAGGGCATCCATAAAACCTGGTATGGTTATAGGTTTAATGATGAAGAATATAATGCTCAGAACCAAATGGGTTATAAGCAAAAGATTTGTTTTTGGACACAGCAACTCTCCAAAGATAATCTACTAATTAAACAAGTATGAAATTATAGATCTTTAAATTGTTGAAGTATCCAGGATATTGTAAGTCATAATGCTGTGGTGTTCTGCCTTGATCAGGAAACATTTGGCTTATAATATTGTCCTTCATTCAAAATATGACATTCAGTTAGAATTAGGAGTTTCTAACCGTTTTTTAATGCATGTGTCCTAGACCCTTCTGGCAATCTGCTGAAACAAAGAACTCTATTTCAGAACTGTGTTTCTAAATGCATAAAATAAAACACATAATGATACAAAAGAAGTCGATGATATTGAAATATAGTTATTAAAATACCAAAAGCAGTTAAGAACTCCTTGAGTTAGAAAGAGAAATCATAGTGCTACTCCATCAGCATGAATATTTCAGATAGAAATTGTAATCAGTAATGAACTGGGTCTGGAATTTAATAGGAATATAACAAACTGGGGTTGCATTTAGAAAGTTCTTCAGTATATTTGCTAATCTCAAACTTCTCCCTAAAACAAAGATTGAATTTAATAATATGTCTACAAAGTCCTGGTTCTGGATAGAGCCAAATATCCAAAACTGGGAGCAAGGAGTAAAAGTTCCAACAAAAAGTCTTATGATTACAGATTTAAATTTGATATAATTAAAATCTTGATCATTAGAACTGATCAAAAATGGGATGATCTACCTTGGGAAGAGTGAATACCCCTCCCTTAAAGTCTTTAAATAGAGACTGAATGATCATTTGTTGAAATGTCCTAGAGGGAACTTTTGGTCAGGTATGGCTAAAATGATTTCTAAAGATTTTTTTTCCAATTCTGTGATTCTCTGATAAAGTCCAAAACAGATCATCTGAAATATAACCTTATACTAAAATTATAACCAAGAAGGCAGAAATTTAAGTCTAGAAAGTTTGTTTCTTATAAGTGAAGGAGGAACCAGTTTGTTCCTTGTAGGTATAGAAGATACTCTAGCCTGTAGAATATGCTTCTTATAATAGTTAATCTCATTTACAGTCAGTTGACTCAAATGGGAAAAGATTGGGGGTGGGGTTGGAAGGGAATGAGTTTCTTCAGATCAGCGCATTGTGGAATTTGGAATTGTGGAATCAACACATTGGTGTGCCTAGGTGACACAGTGGGATAAAGCACTGGCCCTGGAGTCAGGAGTACCTGGGTTCAAATCGGGTCTCAGATACTTAATAATTACCTAGCTGTGTGGCCTTGGGCAAGCCACTTAACTCCATTTGCCTTGCAAAAACCTAAAAAAAAAAAACACATTTCTGAAAGGGCCCAGGTCCTGGGAAATGATAAATGAAAGGTGCTAATAGCATAGGAAGGTCACTAAAATCACAATTTGTATCCTTTTTACAGTTTTTGTCCAGGACTGGTGTTACTTGCAATTTTTTGGTTGGAGGGTAAGATGGAGATCAGGGGTTAAGGAAGGCAGATTTTAGAAGGGCTTAGCAAAACACAGACCAAATAATATCCTAGTTTTGTGATACCCATAAATTATTTAGGCATTTTTAGTCCTATATTCAAAAACAGTCTCCTCCTAAAAATCTGGTTTTATCAAATCTTTAGTTTCTCTAATGCCTTCTTTTCACTCTTCTCTGGGATTTAGAACTTTAAGCTAGCAAGATACTTGAAAGTCATTCCTATCACATTATAAACCACAGCAATAGATCTTCAGTAGATTCTAATCGGTTAACATTTCCACATATAAGAGTCTGTGATTAAAATCAAGAAAAGAAATGTCAAGCTTATTGCTTAAATCTCCTTATTTCAGTTAACACCATGGGTCAAGACAATTGGAACAATCCTGTAAATTTCATTGAATTGAGAAGGAATCAGTCATGTCACCTACCCCATTCCTTCCCTACCCTCCCTAATATTTCTTTCACATATTGTTAAATATCTGATATTGGTAGATACTTAGATTCAGAAGGGTTTTAGATGTCTTTCCCTTCTAATAAAGAAAAAACTTCTATAAGAATAGGTCTTAATTTTCTGTCTTTAAATGGATAAATGGACTTACAAAGAAAATCAAAAGTTACTCAAAAGAAAGATGTAACTTTTCTGCCTCAAGTTCATGGGGTTCCTGAAGTAAAGGATTTATGAATCCCAAGTTAAGAACCCTGGGTCTAAAATATTCCCAACAGTTAGGGTGATCATACATTGCCAATGACAAGGAGTGAATAAACTTTTCAAGAAAGCACAATATATTATTGAATAACTCTAATTATTAGAATGATTTTAATTCTTCTTCATTTAAATGGAAATAAATCTCCCTACAACTTAGAGGCAGCTTGATCATGTAATAAATAGTTTGCTAATCTCAGAATCAGAAAGGCCTCAGTTCAAATTCTGACTCTAACTTACTAGAGACTAGGCAAGTCACTTAAATTATTTCAATTTAAGTTTCCTCATCTGAAAAATGGGGCAGTTAGATGGTGCACTGGGTTTAGAATCAGGAAGATTCATCTTGCCTCAATGACTCTGAGTGCTGGATGATTCTGGGCAATTAACTTAACCCAATTTGCTTTAGTTTCTTCACCTGTCAAATGAGCTGGGGGAAAAAATGACAAACCATTCCAGTATCTTTGTTAATAAAAACCCCAAAATAGTTACATTAAAGCTGGACATGGTTGAAACAACACAAAAAAAAATCTGTGAAAACAGAATCATAATTGCACCTACCCCCCCCCCAGAGTTGCTATGAGAATGAAAGGAGATAATACACAAACATAATATTTGGGTATAAACACATAAGTAAGTATGTATTTACATGTTCAAATAAGATATATATTATATATATATATATATATATAAAATATGTATAGTATTTTTTGCTTGCAAATTAATGATTAATGTTTACAAAACCAAAGGGGCTAAGATACCCTAGTTTCTTTAAAAAAAATTTTTCTATAGAGTTCAAGAAGAAAATGGGGAGTACAAACCATGTATAAATAACTTACTGACTCTCCATAGGACAAAGACAGGGAAGAAAGGGGCCAGTGCCTGTCCCAAGGTGTTTTTTTCCCCTAATTTCTCCTTTTGGAGAGATAGAATAGCTCAGATCCATTAAAGTCAGGCAAGGATACCTGAAGAAATCAGGGTAAAGATAGGAGTCACCCACAAAGGCTAGGACTCAAGCATCTAGATCTGACTCTGTCAGGAGAAAAGGGGTCTGGATAACAGCAAATAAAGTCTTATCAACCTATATGAAAACTTCAAGGTAGACAGAGGCAAAGAGATCAAGTAATTTGGACACCATGGTACAAAATAAAGCAGGTATCTGGTCAGTTCATTCCATTGACTGTATTCTTCTATAAAATTTTTCAAAGACAAATCCTATAAAATAAATCCATATTATATGAATTAAATTTGTTCCTTTTGCCCCATTTATAAAAAAAGTATAACCTGAATGTCTACACTTTAAGGTAAAGTGTCTATTTCTAATTGTAGCTCTGAGGCTACTATCCCAAATTCCACATGCACTGTCATGTCTTGCACAGGAACAAGACTGGATATACCTCCCTTCTGGGGTTCAAAGGTTAACCATGAGGGGCTAAAGGTCCTCTTTTCTAGGTCTAAAGCTTCCATGCCCTCCATCAATATGCATCCTGACAAGATCATCAGTTAATATCAGTTAGAAAACCTAATTTAATTAGTGTTTAGAAAATAATTGCTAAGGGATGATAAAAATTTTGAATTTCTTTTTTTAAGGACTTTGCCTTAAGATCCAAGTCACTCTGGCTTTCTTTGATTGGCCAACAATAGGTCCCACCTAAAGTCTCACTTAGTCTTTGTTTGGGTTATTATGGCTCAGAATGAGTGTAAATAGCAGAAACCTTGAGGGTCATCCCCTCCCAGATTGAATTTTTTTTACAAGGTAAAATAGCCATTTTTTGCCTTATTTCTTTTTGCTTTTTAATTAACAATAATTTTCTTTTTATTTTTCCACTTAATAGTATTTTTCCAATTACATGTAAAGATAGTTTTCACCATTTACTTTTATAAGATTCTGAGTTTCAATTTTTTCTTCCTCTTTACCTACTTTCTCCCTCTCCTCACTCTCCTCAAGACAACATTCTGATATGTATTATACATGTTCAATCATCTCAATCATATTTCCATATTAATCATGTTATGAAAGAAAAATCAGATCAAAAGGGAAATAACACAAGAAAGAAAAAACAAAAAAAAGTAAAAATAATATGATTTGATTGCATACAGATCTTCAGTTCTTTCTCTGGATGGCCTTGAGTCTTTTAGAATTGTCTTTAATTGCTGTATCTCTGAGAAGAGCTAAATCAATCATAGTTAATTATCATACAATGCTGTTGTTAAGATGAACAGTGTTTTCCTGGTTCTGCACCTTTCATTTGGCTTCAGTTCATGTAAGTCTTTCCAAGTTTTTCTGAAATCTGCCTAACCATCATTTCTTACAGAACAATAGTATTTCATTACATTTATATATCACAACTTGTTCAGTAATTTCCCAATTGATGAGCATCTCTTCAATTTCCAATTCTTCACTACCGCAAAAAGAGCTACTATGAATAGCTTTGTACACGTGGCTCTTTTCCCCTTTTTAATGATCTTTTTGGGATACAGGCCTGATAATGGTGTTGCTGGATCAAAGGGTACGCCCAGTTTTATAAGTCCTTTAGATACAGTTACAAATTGCTCTCTAGAATGGTTGGATCAGTACACAACTTTGTAGGCAAGAATAAGGTTAATAATTTTGTTCAGTCTTGCTTTACTTAAATCCACCTCATTTGTAATTCATGATATCATTTCACTGGTGTCATTGCTCCTCTTCTAGAATGACAGACAAGCAACAATAATAACAGTCCAGTGAAGATGAGGTCAGAGAACATGTGTCATAAGAATAAAACAAATTCTATTTGACAGAAGTCCTTTTTTCCCCCTCCCATATCAGGGGAAAGGGAATGGTCAAGAAATTCCCGTTAGGCCTAGTGTAACTTTATGCTGGTCTTCTTCTGAAACTATGAAATTTCTTTTTAATTGTATCTTATCATTATAGACACTGCCTCTAGCCTCTACTATCCTTGGGACAATTCTAGCAAGCTGGGAAAAAAAGAGTAAATTCAAAATTCTCTGAATCCTTTGAAGTTACCAAAAAAAGTCCACTTCAGAACAAAGAGGGAGGGAGGAAGCCTAGGCTACAGCTAAAGCTGAAATAGAAACACTCTCTTCCCCACCCTTCATCTCCAAACTAATCTTTAGAGATTTTGATGAAATACTCTATCCTACACATATTCCTCTATTAGAGGACAGAATAATTTGGATTCTGAATTGACCTTCTATTTTATAGAATTGTCCATGTTTTCTCAGTCAATTCAAACATGGTTATAATCAACCTATCCATGGAACTCTAATTCTTTCAAGAACTTTTATGTACTTAATCTAGTATCTTTGATTAACTGATTGATCTATTGAGACAGATGAATACCTTGTTAAGGTATATATCACTTACTATAAATACCTTAACAAGGTATTCATTTGTAATTTGATTCTTTTCTTCAATCAAACCACACCATTACTCTACCATGACAATAGCAGTTAATAAAAATCCCATCTCAATGATTTTACTTCCTCTAAATTGCTTTTATTCCTTTAGGATATATCACATAGGGAGTCCTTGGAATTGGTGTGGGGGCATCTGCTTTAGTTCATCTTCAGTCATAAACTTTGGCAAACTATTTTAATCCCACAACCATTTCCATGATCTTATCTAAAAGGTCTTATTGTAATGTTGTAGCCCAGTGTGATAGTAGATTTAAACCATGGTCAGAAGTTTGACAGGCAGTTCCAGGATGAACTTTATGGTGTCATTCCAATGCTTTTTTCTCCACTCTCTATTCAGGACCTATTCATGAAAATAATATGCAAGTTGATTCTCCATCACTTGCTCCTCCCCCTACTTACAATATAACCATTAAGTCTTGGGCACTTACCATCTTCTCCTAGATAAAATTTTTCCTGTCATGCTACACAGTGCAATTATCATATCACTTGACCTGAAGCTATAATTCCATTAGTGTATCCTAAGATTGTATTTTCTTCTTTGTCAGTAGTATTCCATTGTTGGTTCTTTCTATGGGAGTGCTATCCCCTTTCCTTGAGAAATAAGACAAGTACAGGCTTGGAGCCATGTGCTTGGACAAGGATTTGATCAAACTAACCTGGATCCATTCTTTATCATTAGCAAGCTTCCCACTTGAAGTTAGCTTTTTATTCTCCTTCCACTACCCATAGACAGATCCAAACTAGCAGCGTTAGTAAAGAAAGGAACCCACCTTCCAAGAACATAAAAACAGGTTCCATGTTTCTCTTGGTTAGACATAGTGGACTCTAGAGGGAGACAACAAAAAGTATATAACAGGCCATTTTGGGAAAGGATGATAAATACTGAAGAGTATGAACTCCTTAACTTGAATGAGATTGTAGATACTCCCTACAGGTAAAACATATTGATTTCCTAGTCTGGGATAAATTTATCTCAGTAAGATATTTTTAGCCAATTCAGCTTACTTGTATTAGAGGCATCTCTGAAATGGGTTTCTATAGTTCAGGGTAAATTCTTGCAATGATTATATCAGATAATACAACTTTACCATCTAGGTTTTCTCTTTCTGAATGGTGGCACAAGATCCTATTTGTCACGGGGCAATAGGATCCACTAATTGGCATTTTTATGCCAATATATAGCTTTCCCTGAGTATTATTTCACTGAGTTTATTAATTATGTTATCTTCCTCTCTCATATCCTGGAGTCTCAGAATGATTCTTATTGTCAGTTCTGATGAACCCATGATACAGAAATCTACTGAATGTGTGGTCAACTAAAATTTCCAGATCTTTTTATATGAGGTAAAAAGATTCTTAAAGATCATTTTGTCAGCTGCAACAACTAAATGGAGAAAAGAATATGGCCCTGGACCTGGACTCTGAAAGATCTGAGTTCAAATTTTGTCTCGCGTACTCACTGCAAGACACTCGAAACACAAAGGTAAGAATCTAACTTGGTTTTCTCTTCTCTAAAGGGAATGTTAATAGTGCTATCTCACAGGGTAGTTATAAAGATCAAATGAGATTTTTATTTATCTATATCCACACAATATATATATATATATATATATGCATATCTCAAGCATTTTGTCAATCTGAATGTCCTATAAAATGTTAGCTATATGGTCATAGGTCCCAAAGATAATAAGTCATAGAGAAAGGATGTGAATTCTGGTCTTCTGATTTCAAATTCAATATTCACTGCCCAAGGCTCTGCTTTCTGAGTTGCTTCTAAGCCAGAGCTCCCTGATTCTGTTCTTTTATAATGGATTTTTTAAAAACTTAAATATGAGACTATATTTCTATTAAACTTGACATTACTTTATATTAAACTTCACATTTCTGTTAAATTATACATCTTTAGTTTCAGTCTATCATTCCTCTCTATTGATATATTTTAATCCTAAATCTGTTACATGATATATTAGCTATTCCTTCCTTATGTTTAAACTTAATCCTTCAATATTTTTTCTGTTCTCTTCAGTAGAAATAGAAAAAATAGATTACCTTCCTTTGAGTTAAGAACCTTTCATACAGTTGAAGGCCATCATTTAACTGTTCCCCTCTGCCTTCTCTTTAAAATGATGAATAATCTTAATTCATTTGAAATTTCCTAGTAAGTATTCTTTTCTTACTATTAAATCATCATCTGCCTTCTGCAGAATTTTTTGTAAGCTGTTCAACGTGTTCATATGTCAAGGATTCACAAGTTCCTTGGAGTGTTACTATCTCTACCAATGCATATTGCACTCCAACAACATTCTAAGAAATGATTTTCAAAAATGATTAGAGCTATAAAACTTATCACTCTTGAACCAAACAAATGATGGGTCTCCCTAAATTTAGCTAGACTGGATTACAGAAAACAGTCTTGTGAGTAGTGATAGTTTTATTCATTGAATTTGTATCATAGTCCAACTCTAGCACAATTCTTCACACATAGTAGGCACTTGAAAGTAATTATTGACTGATTTATTGATTTTTCAGCTTCAAAGGACATTTTGGAGCTTATCTTCTGCTCTGCTAATCCAGAATCATCTCCTTGCCTCAATGATTCATAAAAAAACTATAATTTCTTAATCCAAATTGAGAAATCAATATTATATTAGCAAGGGTCTCAGATATATTATCTATGAATGAAGGATTGTCATATAATTCCTGTGTTCTAAATATCTGATTTTTACATTTTATGATTCTGCCTCTATCACTCTATCTTCTTCATTTCTCCCTGTTCTTGATTTTTCTTTCTTTTTTTTTTGGCCACTCAACATAGACTCTCATTTATTCAATCAATCAATAGAAAAGCTTAATACATGCTTCACACTCAAGTACTATGAATAAAAGATACACACACAAAATGAAAAAAAAATAATCTCTGCTTCCAAAGATTTTACATTTTTATAAAAGAGATGACACACATATATAACATATGTGCACATAAATAACAATAGCAGCTATACATACACAGACATATAAGATATATGCACACATATATATTCTGAAAATACATAAATATTTAACTAGATAATAAATAGGGCAACTGGGTGGAACAGTAGATAGAGTGCCAGGCCTAGAGTAAGGAAAATTCATCTTCCTGACTTCAAATCTAGCCTCAGCCATTACTAGCATGTGATCCCAGGCAAGTCTACTTGCCTCAGTTTCTTCATCTCTAAATTAGCTGGAAAAAAAATAGCAAACCACTCCAGTATATTTGTTAAGAAAACACCAAATGAGGTCACAATGAGAACTTAACTGAAATAACTGAACAACAAAAGAAAATAAATAAAAAATAAATACTATAGGATTAAATACATGATAGTTTGGAAGTGAGGGACCTTGTATTTGGTGCAGTGGATAGAACATCAGCCCTGGAATTGGGATGAGCAAAATTCAAATCTGGCCTCAGACACTTGACATTTATTAGCTGAGTGACCTCAGGCAAAATCATTCAGTCCTGATAGTCTTGTATCCAGGGCCATCTCCAGTCACCTTATTCCATATCTGCTCACTGAACCCAGATGACTCTAGACAAGAAAGTGAGGCTAGTGATACAGCACAGCACTCCCTCAAATTCAATTGACTTGTTTGTCATAGTATCCACCTCCCTGAAATCATGGTCTTCCAGTAAAAGAACAAGCAAATCATCATCATCAGTACTTGGAGAGATGAAGAAGGGCAGAGGCTGATGTTTGACCTGAATCTTGAAGGCAATTAATTATTCTATGAGGCAGAAGTGAGTAGGAAGCATATTTCTGGCATGGGGGATGGTCAGTGCAAATGAAAAAAAAGATGGTAAATAAAGTGACATGTTTGAGTAAGAGAGAGAGAACTTCCATTTAGTTGGACGAAAGAGGACATAATGAGGAATAATGTGTAAGAAAGATAGGTTGATACCAGAAAGAAAAAGGGTTGGGAGAGATGGGGGGAGGGATGGGGGAAGGGAGAAGAGGTGGTGCATCAGTGTCATTCTCCTTGACCCTGATCAGAACAACCTGAAGTATTGTATTCAGTTCTGAGTACCACATTCTTGAAAAGAACATTAAGAATTCGGGTTTTCACAGGACAGTCTAGAGGATAGTCAGAGACTAAGTTCAAACCATATGAGAATCATTTGGAGGAAATGGTAAGAAAAGAAGATAGTCTTTGAAGGACCATCATGTTGAAGAGGGATTCAGTCTTTTTCTCCTTCATAACTCGATGTATTTTGAGAATGGAAATATCATTAACAAATGTGTGAATAGAGAGAAGGGAGAGTAAGGAAAACTTCACTTAGAAGGTGGTACTTTGCTGAGCCTTGAAAAGAGATAAGAACACTTCAGGAAGAGATGAGGAAGGAGTACATTCCAGGAATGAAGGGATGGCTTGTATAAATTCTCAGAAGTAGGAGATGGAATGTTTGATTCAGGAAATAGCTAGTCATCATGTTCTGCTGAAATGTAGAATGCATGAAAAGGAGTGCATGATAAATAAATCTGGAATGGTAAGTTGGACCCACATGGAGAAAGGCCTCAAAGGAAACCACTGAAGGTTTTTAAATAAGGGAGAAATGTGACCAAACTGCACCTTTTTGGTAGATGTGTGGAAGATGAATTGTAGTGCAAGAACTAAAAGAACAATAAGATATATTCAGAACCACTGTGCTACATATCCTAGATCAGAGGGGATGAGGTCCTGAACTAGAGTAGACATTATATGAATAGAGAGAAGGGAAAAGATATGAGAGTTGTTATGGAGTTCTAATTGGCAATATTTAGCAAGAGATTGGATGTTGGATGGAGGGGGAATGAAAGGGAAAGGGAATAGTCAAAGATAATTCCAAGATAATATACATGAATGCCTGGGAAGATAGTAAAGCCTTTGAAACAAGCAGGGAAAACTTGGATGAAGGTTAAGTTTAAGGGAAAAGATGCTGAGCTCCATTTTTACATATTGAGACTTAAGTTGCCTGTGAGACATATTCCTTTTAACTTTCCCATCACTCTTGATGTACCATCATTTTCCCAATCACTCAAAATCATAATCTTATTCATCTTTTACTCTTTTACATCTTCTTTTTCTCTCATTCTTCAAACAATATCAATCATCAGTTTTAGGACCATTGTATCTCTTCCTTCCTTCTCCTTCCTACTATTCTCATTGTCTTTTACATTGACTAATACAAAAACCTCCTACAAGGTGTCTCTACTTCTCTTGTCACAATAATCTTCCCAATGCATTGCTCCCAGCTGCTCAAAAATCTTCAATAACTCCCCATTGCCTACTGAATAGAGTCTAAATTCTTAATTCAGGCATCCAAAATGTGACTCCATTTTTTTGCCTTACCTTCACTAATTCTCTACAGAGAATGAAATACATTTGCTGTATTTCAAACAAACTAGGCTACTGGTTTTACCCCATCTCTCAAGATTAGCTGCCTCTCTTCTTTTGTGATATTCCTCTCCTATTGCTGTAGCCTCTTCATCTGCAAGGTTAAGACAGTTCAAATGTTATCTTTTCCATGAAGACTTCCTTGATCCCTTCAGGTAAAATAATCTTTCCCTTAACTAATCTCAAAAATTGTATTACTTCTTACACATTTATCATATTGTCCTTTATATTATATTATGTTTAATGGTATACTTTTTTTTATTATTCTTGTGAGATTCTTAGCTCCTTGAGAGCAGGGACCAGGGCAGCTAGGTGTCAAATGGAAGAGAGTGCTAATCTTGGAGTCATGAAGACCTGAATTAAAATCTGTCTTCCAAAACTTTCTGGATGGGACCCTAGGAAATCACTTAATCATGTCTATTTCAGATTTCTCAATCATAAAATGAGGATTATAATAGTATCTACTTTCCAGAGGTGTTCTGAAGATTAAACAAAATATATGTTATGTAGTTAGCACAGTTGTTTAATAAATACTTGTTCTCTTCTCTCCTTTTCCTTCCCCTATCTTGGTAGTAGCTTCATTATTGAGCACAATTCACTAAACAGGCTTGTTTTCATACCTCAAGTATCTACTATTTCATCCAGATGAAATACTTTCTATATTGATACAGATAACACACTATAAAATTTAAATAGATGGTCTTTGTGATTTGCAAAACAATTCATGGATTGGTAAGTAGCCCAATTCTCTCATAATGAACCCTCTCCCAACTAAGTTAGTCCTCAGATACCCAACACATAATCTATCATCAGGTCCATTTTAATGTGCTTATACAAAGCCTGAATATTGTACTTGTCATCCTTTCCTGCACTTATTCATTTAACTTACCTGTTTGTAACTCATTCCCATACTAGAATGTAGATTCTATAATGGAAGGTCTGAATCTTGTCCAAACTTTGTTCTTCCTCCCTGGTGCTCTATACCAAGGAGGCAATGTATAAATGTTTATTGAATGAATGAGTGAATAAACAACAGTACTTCCTAGAGCTTATTATCCCCTAGCAAAACCTTCAAGAAAGCAGGGATATCATCATACCAAAACAAAGTATTGGAGTAGGAATTTAATGAAATACTTTACACATTGATGTTTCATGTGGATAGATTGCCTTAAAGTTCCACCTCAGGCCTATAGTATGTCACCTCTCAAAGAGGTAACTCTAAAAATATAGGCTAGGTAGAAGTTTTTCACCTACATTGGAAGAGGGATTTTTCCTTTCCTTCTTACAATGAAAAAGTTACAGGTATGGACCAAAAAAAATTGTGCTTACTAAATACTTATTGAATATGTAATTTATGCCTTATTCCCCTCACTGGCACTGCAGATTTAAAGCATGTTGTGAGCCTCAATAGACATTCAAAACTGTATCTTCTGAGTCACCAAGATATTTCTTTTACCAGCCAAATAAGAGAATACAGCAATTCAAAGAAAATTATACTTAACTAAGCATTATTCCAAGATAATATATATATATATATATATATATACACACAACCACACACACACACACACACACACACAAAGACACACACACATATGTATATATACTATCTATACTGTCCTGTAACACAAGTGGGAAAGTAAGAATAGAGTATATGTGATCTAGAAACACACTTGATAGTCCAGTGTGTCAGTGTAACGTAGGTGACTAGAGCACATATGTCTTGGGGAATTCCCAATCCTAATGATCAATGTTCCCTAGTTACTTAGGCAAGCTAAGTTCTCTTCAGAGATGAGGTCTGATACACTGATCTTTTTGTTGCTCTCTGCTGGAAAGCTCACTCTTGCTATTGCACCATTGCTACTGTTGTCTCGGCTTTCTGCTAGTCTTTACTATGTATCTTCAAAAGAAGAGGTCTGCCAATTGTTTAACTTGAAAAACCCATGAATCTTTGACTCTTTGATGATTCAAGCATCTCCCTCTTCCAAGTAGGCACTCAGCCAGTTAGATAGAGAAAAGACTAGACATTTTAAAAATCTTTCTTTTGAAGTGAATTCTTCTTCTTGGGTTAGTATTCCTTCATTCCAGTATTTCATATGACTTAGGGCTCAAAACTTTTTTCAGTCTTGATCATATTACAGAAGCATCCTCACTTAACAAAATTGCAAAAGAGCAGCAAGTCTCTACATCCCTTTTATAACCCATAGCACTTAAAGTTACCTTGTAAATAAACTTGGAGAAAGACAGAAAGGATCAGATTGGGTCAGTGAAATTTGTCCTATTTTCATTGTTGTACATTTCTACCTTTCTTATGCATTCTTACCATCAAAAAATTTCACAACTCCCTGAAAATGAATGAATGAAAGCTTTCATTTTCCCCCCTATATTACTACATTGACTCTTGGTCAGCTTGTTATCTACTATGATGCATTGATTCTAATGACTTCAATTCTCTACTGTACTTTGGCAGTGGATGCTCAGCCTTGTTCTACTTGTTTCTTATGCCAAGGGATTTGGGTCAGGTATCAAGTGCTTCTGAAAATCATATTTCTTCTCTGTTTCGTCTGACATAATGCTGCCTCCATCCTTATATAAAGATATCCCTTGTGTGGCAGCATTATCATTTAATAAGGCAATTATGTTCTGTTGGAGTAGAAAAAGTAATGTACCAACAGATTTTTTCCCAGGCATATGAAATAAATTTTTAAAATACCTACCATCTTCTTGATGACCAGTCTGGTTTTAATGTGCACCACATTAAACATCTTTAAAAGCATCTGGAATTAGGGAGTTAGTGGTTTTACTCATTTTGTCAATTGATACCCATCATCATTTTTAAAAAGAAGAAAGGAAGTATATGACCTCCATAATGCTGGAGAATATGTAAGGCAGGTGAATGTCACAAGAATGAGAGGAATGACCACATCACTGAAATGTCAGCTTTCTCAGACTCTCTAGTTTCATCTTCTGCACATAAAGAGGAATGTCTGAGATGATTAGTTACTGACTGATGAAGAGCAATTTTTTCATAGAGCTGGTAATGGAAACCATTGTGTAAAACCATATTATACTATTGTGTTGAAGACCTTCACTATTTACATGGGAATTCATTTTTGGATTAGGTGGAGAGGTCAGAATCTATAATGGCAAAATTGAGATTAACTGGAGCTGGAATAGTTGAAGTATGATTTGTCTTCAAATATACTTGTCTATGCAAATGTTTTTGGTGAGGATAAAAGATGTCTGCACATGAGTTCCTTGAAAGCCAAACAGGTTGATGATACTCCTTGCTAGCCAAATAGGCTAGTTGGAGTGGGAGGAAAGATGAAGAAGAAAACTTAAGAGAAGAGGACAGGATTGTCAAAAAATTTAGACTTTTATTTCATTGGTTGCTTTCAGAATTTATTAAAGAGACATGGAGAAGAACTAAATAAAGGACTAAAGAGGAGATTATCTTATATTTTGGGGGGAATGAAACAAGAGTCCTATTCAGGAAAATTTTTTGACCAGAATCCAGATTAGTCACCATGTCAGGGTTTTGTAACTTTGAGGAAAACAATCTGTAACTGAAATTCTGGAACTCAGAAGAAAAGAATCTTACTGCCTTTGAACTGATCGATCCTCTATGCATGGGATATCTTCCCTCTCATTTCTCCCTTAAAGAATGACTCACTTCTTTTAAAGCATGACTCAGATGCCACCTCCTTCATGAGGCCTTTACTGAAATCCCTCCATGACCCACCTTCTCAGAGGGTATTAACCTTACTTAATATGTACCTTTTTAATTTATTTTTCATGTATATTTGTGTCTTCCTGCTCCCAATCCCAGGAAAATGTAAACTCCTCAAAGGCAAGAAATAGTTCATTTTTTCCCCAGCTATTTGACAAGCATTTGTTAAGCCCTTATCTGCATCAAGCAATAGGCTAGAGCAGGGAACATAAAGAAATGGGAAAACAGCCCCAACCATGAGGAACTCACATTCTGATGGGTGAGGTAAAGTGGAAACTGTCAGCAGCCAGCATTATTCCTTGTACATAATAGGAGCTATATCAATGTCTTCAGAATTGAATTGTTAAAAAATTTGAGGGTCTAGAAATAAAAGTGGAATGGAAAAAAGTATCAATACCTGAAGGACCTCAAAGAAACACATATGGGAGGGTCTATTTGACTAAAGAACTGAATTCATAATTTCATTCCAAATAAATGAACTTTTCTTACTCTCCCCTACCCTTTGTTCCATGGAGAAAGCACAAGCCTTAGAGTCCAAAGAACACTTATTCCATTTTTCCAGTGTGTGTCGTTTTCATGTCAACCTTTAGTGAGTACTTCATGTTGGCTATCTTGCTTCTTTCACTGATTTTCCTCAATCACTCATTATCATGTGATAACGTAAGCATCACCTATATATCCTGTGATGTTTTTACCCTAATGTCATCAACATTCATTCATTCATTCATTCATTCACTCATACGAAAGCTTATTCATTGTCTTGTCTTACCATCTGATTCAGTCCTGATTCTTATATTTTTTTTACCTTCTCATACCATATTATCTCTTAATTTTTCCTTTGTAAACACTAAAATTTCCTATGGGAAAAGAAAACCTTTACAACCATAATTTTATCCAAGGAATATTTAAAAAATCATATTTTGGAAGTACCTTACCATAACAACCAGATGGCAAATCACAATAACTGTGAGTCCCATTCATTTCTGACTCAGCTACTCTGGACTTAATTACCGTGTCTGAGCTGAACACAGCTAAATATTTGCTGAAAACCATGAGGCTGGCGTTTTAGAAGCACAGCCTAGAATACCTTCAAAGCATTCTCCTTTCGTCAAAAGAGAAATAAATTTATTTGATAGTGTAACTAAAATAAAAATCAGCTTTTCATATTATAAGTAATAATCAGTAGGGACAAAATGATCTCTCCATTGCCTAATTATTGAATATGAATGCCAAATTGCCTAGAAACCCTTAAACTTAATAATCAGATAGTTGACCACGTTCATCCCATTTCTAAAATTATTTATTTAGTAGTGATTTGGGAAACGACAAAGTTATTTGCAAAATAGAGCACTTCAAATCATTGTGATGGCTAATGTTTGAAAATAACCAACAGGGATCAGAATACTGCTGAATGATTCTCTACTTAAACTCTTTCTTATGAAGAATGAATAGTATCTTGGCATCAGTCAAAAGACTACGCTCTACCCACCCCCCTGGAAAGATTACTATGTGATCAACATTGAATTTAAAAACAAAAAGAATAATACTCATGCCAACTCATCTAAAACAAAGAGAGCAATACTCTCAGACCTGTATTCCAAAGGTGACCTTTAAAACAAGCCTTATCACAATTAAGAAGTTTCATTTTGTTATTCTCAATATACATTATCCAGGCAGAAATTGGTGCCTTTGTTTGGGACTGTTTGAGATTCAGCTCACTCCTCTTCTATCTCCAGTCCTGATTTGCCTTTGACATATTGCTTGTATCCCTGAGCCTGGTGAGGGCTGGGACACCCATGGAGCTTTGTCAGTCATACACAGGCTTTTGAAAGATCAAGTGATTTATATTTCCCCTCATTGGGAGGTATTTTGTCTGCCCCATGAAAGAATGAAAAGAGGGCTCTTCAAAATGTATGTGGTTTAATATATTGTTCCAAACTTAAAAAAAAATAACCCAAGTGCCACCAGAGTCCAATGTTTGTGCGTTAAGCAATATTAATCAGCCCTAAATTCAAGAAAATACAAACCAATTGATAGTGTAACCTTGAAATGAAACCAGAATGTAAAGTACCAATAAAACTTTGAAGTGTTTTGCCCTTCAACTGAATATTCTTGCTCATTTCTCAGAGACTAGAACAAAGGAATAAGGTTACCTTATAAAAGCAATCTAATGTACATCACTTGTGAAGAATGAGTTTTTCAGACTTATCACACATTTCGCATGACCCCCAAACAGGGGAGAGGAAGGAATTTCACTAAATCATCAGACAGTTTGCTCATATTTTTATTTTTGAGCAAGTTACACATCCTGTTTCCTTAATTGTGCATCTCCTAACCCTAACCCCAGCACATTCCAAGGCAATGTAACCCCAACTTGACATCACCATGGTAACTGATTCATGTCCATTTCCTCATATGATTTCTTGTAACCAGGGGGGCCAATAATTTGTAATATGTCTGATCAGGCTAGAAAAAGTAAATGGCTATAGAAAAAGAACAAAAAATAATCTCGATGAAGCTCAAAATCATATCTCTATTTTCTTTATCCCCACACTCTTATTCAGCCAACTGATCATTGACTTCTGCTTAAATATTTCAACTCAAATTTAATCTCATCACTATAGCTATTCTAACTGTAGTCCATACATGTATCTTCTGATGCATCCTTCACAGATGTCCCACAGACAAACCCTACCCCCAACTATGCCTAGCTCTTCCCTTCAGAGTTTAACATTTTGTGGGTACAAACTAAGCATTTACTATGCTTAGTTACACATCTGCTGTCCCTCAGTCTTCCTACTAGACCAGCCCACCTCCCTTTCTGGCCATCCATCTCCTTTTTATGTCACTTCTCACATACCAGATCCTACACAGCTTAACTACATAACCTTAGTCATGGAAGTTCAAATTCCATCAAAAGCACCAGTCCAATGATTCCTTTTTTCCTTCCTTCACACTTCATTAGGCAATGTATGAAGCAAGTTAAGCTTCTCTTAAATTCTGAAGTCCAAGTGCTTCCTAGAATAAATTTAACTAAATTGATAATCCTTGCTTGCTCTAAGGAATCCCATTTCAAATCAATAAACATCTGTTATTTTACACATGGTAAGAATGATAAAAAGCTATAACATGTGATGTAAAAAACATTAAGAATCACTTCAATAAAGCAAATCTTTGCTTCTTCAAACCTCTTAGAAGATATCTCCTTATCATTGGTTTGATTGTATTTTGGTTCTCTGGGTAGGCTGGTTTGGTGGGGAAAGACAATTTACTCCTCTAGGAGTTTAGAGAAAAAATCAATGAATGAAAAAACATTTAATAAGTGTCTACTGTGGACAAGGTACTGTACTACCCTAAGTAGAGTAAGCTTCATTATCTTTTCCTGTTTTTCAGTCTTTCCTCAAAACTAATTTAGAAAGACACTAGGGGAAGGGAGTGGGAGAGTTAGAAAGGATATTGCATCTTGAAGTTTCATTTAAGAAAAACATCTTGGCGCAATGGATAAGAGAGTCAGCCAGAAAGATCTGGTTTCAAGTCTTCATTCTGATTCATAAAAGTATTTGAATCCAGATGCGTCACTTAACCTCTAAGTGATATAGAAACTATAAGAGGGTTCAAACTAGATTGCACAGTAGTTAAATCACTAGCCCTGAAGTCAGGAGGACTTGCTAAATTCAATCTGACTTTATATACTTAACAGCTATCTGACTTTGAGCTAGTCACTTAACCCTGATTCCCACCTTAACAAAAGAAAGAAAAAGGGAAAGGAAAAGAAAAGAAAAAATTCTACAAGTCCATATAATGCAGAGAAGAAATAGCCTAATTACAAATGAAGTGAAAGAGGGAATTTTCTCACCCAAGAAGCTGCTACAATACATTATTTTGTCTATTTGTATTATATGTATTTTTATTTGTATTATGTGTATTTTATTTGTACTTTTACTCATATAGAGATTTAAAGTTTGAAAATAATTTCAACCATGAGAAATATGATTTCAGTCTCATTTGATGATATCTGATCCTCCCAATTTGGGGGAAAAAATGATGTGACTTGACTAGGGTCACAGAGCTAGGAAATGGAGTTTGATGCTTGCCTGAGTCCAAATCCTGTACTATAACCATTATGCCACCTAACTTCCAAACCAATGAAATCATAGACTTAGTCCCTAATTATATTTAAATAGAATTGCTTATACTCAAATAGATTCCCCCTTTTTATGAATTTCCCAAAATAGCTGATATTTTTCCTACTAAAATGCTGCAGAAATAGCCTAATTACAATTTCACTTCTTCCATAACCACTGTTAACAATTTTTTAAAAAAATTAAATGGAAAAAGACTGGATAATTCAGTCCTGATAAGGCTTCCTTATTCAATTAATGGAGAAAATGTTCATATATTTCATTTCAACTATAAAATAGCAGCTGGTGTTAATATGGCACTTGTCACTATCCCATCTTCTATCAGAAGGCTTTCCCAGGACTTCTTAGTTCCAGTACTTTTCCTTTCAATTTCCTATGCTTCCTATATACATAGCTTGCTTGTACATATTTACTTGCTTGTGGTCTTCCCCCTCCCTCCCCCAATATATCCCTGTCTCAAAGAGGAGGAAACTCAGGTGGAGAGATTAAGTGATTTTCCCATGGTAAATACTGGAAACAGGATTAGAGCCTAGATCCCTGGGGATATCTAGCTCACTAATTTTCTCAAAACAAGACACTGCCTTTCTCATGTATAATTCAAGAGCTAGAAGGGATAGATTATTAAAATCTAATTCTCTTATGTTATAGAAGAAGTCAGTGTAGAAGTTTAGAAACTTTTCCAAGGTCAATGTTTTTCAATATTCAAGTTCAAGTGCTTTTCACTCTCATAGCAGGGGAGTCCTATTTTCTGAGAGTAAGAGACAAATGGAAATCCCAAACTTGTCACTCCAATCTAGGTCTGTGTATGGGCATTGTGTATTTGCAGTATATTAGCAAAACAAAGAGCATGAGCAAATAATGGGATCTATTCTCTACTACACAGCACTAAACAGTAACCTATTAGCCTTAAATTGTTGCTTTGGCTCCCTAAGCAAGTGATTTACTTACTTTGTTACTTACTTTATTCCATAAAAATAAAATATCACTTGCTATTTGGTCATCTCACCAAACCATATAAATTCATGTCTAGGCTGATTTAAATCATAGCAGACTTGAAATATCAACTCCTATTGCCAATGACTCAAAATGATAAAGAAGGGGAAAGAAAGAGAAATGAGAAGAAGATACAGAAATGAAAATATAATAGGGGCAAAGACAATGGTCCTTCAAATATTCCTAATTCTAAGCAATGTTACCTCAATTTTATTTTAAGTTTTTGAGTAGATGAAGCACATGAACAAAATTGCTGAATGTTGAAGATACATGAATAAAAGTTAATGCTATAATAAGATGAAACTAACAAATTAATCTAATATTTAGACACATTTATATAGAGAGATATCTATGTGCTGTACATAAATATGAATATGTATAATTATTCTTTCTCTACATGGTAATTAGGATATAAATATATCAATGACATTATTTCTTTTACTCAACTGAAATTATCACTTCTTCAATCAGCAAAGTGGAGGAGAGAAGAGAATTAAACCCAAAAGGAAATTGGCTTTATATGGTCTTTGGAACATCTCTAGATTCATAACCCAGGTCACCTCAAACAGCTGTGTTTCTTCCTTCTGCTATGCAGTCATGATGCCAAAATTTTCCTTTCCCAGGTTTGCTTGCTGCTCTAAATTAACAGAATCAATAAAGTGATTTAATAGAATGTCCCTTTCCCTCAACTGTGTCTCTCCCACTGCCTAAAATATATTTCCTACTGCTAAGGAAAAGGTAGAACAACCATAGGAACCATAAAAGGATCAAATGGAGATAGAATGAACCAACAAATGGTCAGTTCTCTGGCCTGTTCTGATGGTTGCTTCCCAAAAGAAAATATACTTCCCAGATCAAATCCAAGGACTCAAAGCCATTTTTCACATTTATCTCAGTACTCTGGGATTTTGCAGATTCTCTATAATCTAGTAAGGGATTTCCATTAAAATTTGTCCTCCTCCAAGTTAATTCAGACTCACCATCTGAGGGGTTATTATTGTCTTTAGCCTTAGTCATGGCAACTTCCTTACTCTACAAACTACAGTGGCTCCTTTCTATATCTAGGATAAAACACAAAAATCTCTCTTTTTTTGGTGTTCAAAATAATTCAAGATTGAGTCACCTACTTCCTCACCCCAAGTTTTCCAGGATCTTACACATTTCACTTCCCTAATACCCTTTGTTCCACTGATTATAGTCATTGACCATAATCTTATTATTCCTCAAATAAGACACTCTCCCTCTTTCTACTCCAAGCATTCTCTAGTTGTCCTCCATGCGTGAAATACGCTCTCCTATCATCTCAAACTAATGATTTCCCTGGCTTCCTTCAAGTCCCAACTAAAATTCCATTTTATAAGAAATTTTTTTAACTACTTTTAATTGCAGTCTTTCCCTCTTTTTAATTATTTTCTGCTTTTTCCTATACAGAACTTGTTTGTACATATTTGTTTCCCTGTTGTCTCTTACATTAGATTGTAAGCTCCTTGAGCAAAGGGACTGTCTTTTCTTCCATTTCTATACACAGAACTTGACATAGTGTCTGGCATATAGAACATAATAAATATTTATTGATTGATTGACTAGTTTAGAGTTTTCTAGACTCTGATAGCTCCAATGCTTTACGTTTATGCTTAGCAAATATCTGCTGACTAGCATAAGATTTATGAAACCTCATCTGATTTTTTCCAACTTAGCAAGTTAAAGAGACTTATAGCTTCATGATTCCAAAATTTGAATTGCTTGGATTTTTGAATCATAGAGTTGCAGCTAGAAGACACCTCAGATATCTAGTCAGACTGACCTCATTTTATTAATGAGAAAACTGAAGTGCAGGGAAGTTCACTTTCTCAAGGTCCCATTGATAGTGTCAGAGATAGTATTTGAACCCAGATCAGGGTTTTTTCCAAAATTGAGGTAAACGTAGGTAAATAAAGATTGTGACTTACCTAGGATCACATAGTTAGTAACCATCTGAGACTAGATTTGAATTTAGGACTTCCTGACTTCAGGCCTAGTGCTCTCTATACATTATGCTACCTAGTTGCTGTTACTTCTATTATTATATAACTTATATCTAGCTATTACATATTTATATGTATTCATTTTATATGAATGTACTTATTTATAATAATAAATATTGTATAAATAAAATTTGCTTATATATGTATGTATTTATTTCCCCATTAGAAATAAGCTCCTTTGAGTAAAGATTCCTTCATTCTTTGTACTTGTAGGCCCAAAATACTATTAGATTGATTGATAATGCTTACATTCTAGAATTATGTAGCTATTAGAATCTCATAGAGAGGATAGTATCAGGTGAGACAAATTGCATGGTAAGTTTTGGATTTAAGAAAAATGACTTTGGTGGTAGTATATAAAATGGATTGGGAGGAAAGAGACTTTAGGCAGGGGACTGATTAAGAGATTAATTCAATAGTCTAGGAGAGAATTAGTGAGGGCCTGAATTAAAGTGAGAGCTATTAGAATAGAGAATAGATCAGATAGGAGTCATGTTATAGTGGTAAAAATGTCAAGATTTGACAAATGACTTGTATATGGAGAAATAGAGACTGAGAAGCTGAAGATAGTGCTCAAGTTATTAACATGGAAGGTGTGGAAGAATGTTAGGTCCTTGGACAGAAATAGAGAAATTTAGAAGAAGGAATAATTTGGAGAAAAAAGGCCTGAGTTCAAATTATGTTATGAGCACAGTGACCATAAACTTTGTATTCCTTCAGTACCCAGCAGAATGTTTTGAATAAAGGAATTGTTTAATGAATGATTATTAATTGGATGAAGTATTGAATATCCAGAATTCATAATATTAAAAGAATACACTAAAAATGCTAGTAGTTTTGAAGACTATTATTAAGTGTTTGATCCAAGTCAAATCCAAATCGTAAGGTGAACCTTACATCACGCCAATATGGGACCCTTGTACAATCACTATTCTAAAGACAAGAGAAAAGAAAATGATAGCTGCAGAGAGCCTACATTCTAAAGATTTAGTGGGGCAGGACTAAAATTAATTGTCATACAATGGGTGTCAGGGTGAAACTAGTGCTGAGGGTCATAGCTTCTGAGCAGATCAGAAAATCTATAGCAAACAGAACTCAAAAGTCCATAGAAACCAGGTCACCACTGTGTAAACACTTTGCACTGTTTTGTCAACAGACAGAAATATCACATCAGTTTGGTGTAAACAGACTAATAACATGCAGAAGCCAGAAAGCTTCTCTGCAGAAGCTTTGTGAACATTGAGCAGAGTCACATGGATCATCATCTTTAAATTTTGTCTGAGCATCTTCATCTGAGTGAATAGATCACTTTTCCTGAAACATGGTTGAATAGAGGCTTCTAAAACCATCATTTTAGAAGACAGGACAACTGGCTTTTTAGTTTATAAAAACTTTCAAGGACTTGATGTCCTAGCCTATCACCAGCTAATTACTGACCTGAGTCAGTATTATAATCCTCAGGGCTGCCCTCCTGCTTCTCAATTCCACAGCTATTCCATAGCTATAATTCAGGAATTGTAGCTTGGACACACCTGAAAGCAGCAGATTAGACTCCCTGGGTAATGCAGGATCTCTGGGACAGACAAAGGAGAAAAGGCACCCCATACATGATAACAATGATAATATATCATTACAAACTATGTCTTTCAAACCTTATAAAAAATCGGTAAAGAGTGATCACCTTTTATAGATGAAGGAAAGGTTGTGACTTATCTAAGACATCCTTTAGCTAATAAATGATTGAACTGAAACTTGAACCAAAATGTTTTGACTCATAGTATAACAACACAGTACAGCTACTCTTTTTTCTGCCCTCTTTGGAATCTTAAAGAAGCTGACATAGAAAACTGGGGATGGGGTGTCTGGGCATATACAAAGTAGTTGTATGACCTTGGGTAAATCATATGCATCAAATCTCAGTGCCTTATAATTCTTTAAAATGAGAAGTTGCCAATCTGTATCAGGGAATGGGTTTCTAAAAATGGAGCTCTCAAAATGAATGAAATCACAGGTTTAGACCAAAAAAGTGTGTGTGTGTGTGTGTGTGTGTGTGTGTGTGTGTTTATGTGTACACAATGTTATATAGAATGAGGTAACCACCAAAACTATTTGTTCATTTCTACAAGTGCTTCTTATCTCTTGTCGTGGCTTTCCAAGTTTTTTTTTTTAATCCTTATAATAAACGTGTAAGGGCAGCTATGTGATGCAGTGGATAGAGCACTGGCCTTGGAATCAGGAGGACCTGAGTTCAAATCTGGACTCAGACATTTAATAATTACCTAGCCGTGTGGCCTTGGGCAAGCCACTTAACCCCATTGCCATGAAAAATCTAAAAATAAAAATAAAATAAAATAAATATGTATTGTGACTATGTTCAAAAATTGTATATCTCATTCTCCATTTTAAATAACATGGCACTCTGGAGCCATGGCTTTGAAGAAACTCAACTAGTATATTGTCATTGTGGTTGGTGGGTGAAGAGAACTAGGAGATAGCTTCCTATTTTAGCTAATTGTTCTTGCTTACTAAATCCTAAATTCAATAATTTCCCTAATACTGCAAATCCTAAAAGCTTCCTCTAAATTTCAATGTCCCAATAACCAATCCTAGTTAAAGCCCAAATAGGATTTGGACTTCTGATGTCATTTTTAAAGGGAAATTCTAAAGTGGAAATTCTTTTTACCAAGCCAGGTCATTTCTTCCTTTGCAACTTAAAAGTTCTATATAGTTGCTCAAAGCATGAGAGGTTAAATGTCTTGTCCAGGGTCACACAGCCAGTATGTGTCAGAGATATCCAAATATTTCTGGCTCTCAAGGTAGCTTTTTTTAATTCGCTCTGCCATGCTAGTCTGTCTTTAACTCTGAATAGTCAAAATAAATTTGAAGGGCAGAAAAAGTATAGTAATTGTTTGCCTTCTCCAATCTTTCCTCTTTTATTCATACTATAAGTCTTATATACAAATATATAAAATTCACTTATCTTCAATATTTTCATACCCTATGAATGCTACATTCTTCTAGCAATCATCATTACTTTTAACATTTCAATACAGATATTTCCCTTGAATAACTAATTACATACACATACATATAGATAAAATATACACACATACATATACACTACATATTCATCTAGAGTGCAATTATATATACAAAACATATATATTTATATGCCTTATTGTCTAATTCTATATGTATGTATGTATGTATGTCATATATTTGTGGATATAAACCTGGAATCAGGAGATAGTGCATGAATAACTACACACACACACACACACACACACACACACACATATATATATATATATATATATATATTCACACACATATATAAATAGTAATGCTTTATCTCCTAATTCCATATGTATGTGACTATACAGTGAGTATATGTGAGTTCATATTTATGTTCACATATGTATCTATACATACACACATGTATACATGATATTTAACCACATCCACATATTTATACATATACATGCCTTTATTTTGATGATAAAATCCTTCAAGACAGGAACCGTGGTATTTTCTTGTTTTTTAAACAACTCACAATGCTGCATTGGTCATAGAATGGAGGCCAATGGAGGCCAATCTTAGGAGACTTCATGGTTGCATATGTTTTGTTCAAAGACAATCATAAATAAGTTTTGAGAGATTCATTACCAAGTTAGTAATGGTGGAGGGGTGGAAGTTGAAGTGATGAATGTTTCAGATACAGAAAGTAAAGGAGTTTTGACATGAATTGGTGGAAGAAGGCCTTATCCCCATGAAACTATACATCCTTGAAGTAACTCACAATTATAGAGTACATTAGGTTTTATAAAATATTTGCCTCATATCAGTCTTAGAAGATAGGTGCTAATGTCCCCAATTCACAGAGAAGAAAATTAAGACTTAGAGATTTTATTTGACTTGTTCAGGGTTGTATGGAATGAGTTAGAGATCCAAAACTGAAGACAAGTATATAGTGACTATATCCAGTATTTATCCATTATCACCCTTCATTATTCTTTGGCTCCTTGTTAGTTCCCAGTATTTCACCTTGATAAAAAAAATCAGTTTTTGTTCAATAGATTACCCAACAAATTATAATTAAGTATGTATGTGGGAGATGGGAATGAAGGGGTATAATAATTATAAATCCAACCCCGAAGTCATGATGATCTGGGTTGAAATGTACTAGCATTGTAAACCTGAACAGCCATTTAACTACTCAGTGCTCTAGACAATTATACAACACTCTTAAATAGCAAAGGTTGCTACTAACCATTAGACCTACTACAGTGGAAAGAGGCTGCAAACTATATCATTTGGAATGCTCATAGGGGAGAACTCCTGAATTCATTAATCTACATATCTACAGCTTTATAATAATACTGTGTGTTTGTGTGTGTGTGTGTGTGTGTGTGTGTGTGTGTGTGTGTGTGTGTGTGTGTGAATCAGGGCCCCCTTAATACTTAAAAAAGATTTTTAAATGGAAATATAGAATACCTGGGATTGTGATTGCAAGTCCATGGCACCCTGCCTCTTTAAACTGTTGGCAACAACTGGAATGTAATAGACAACACACACTAGAAAGGAAGTCAAAAAGCAGTCTCAAGGTCTAACTAGAGTTGGTTTACTGTCTTTTAAACCATTTACTGGTTAAAACCTTGGATACAAACTTCCCTCTCTCTTTTGAAAAGCAATCTGTTCTTTTGTAAAATAAGAATTTTTTAACTTTTATTTTTAGTATTTTTTCAATATAATTACTCATCCAGCAATGAAATTCTCCTCAGCGAGTCAGCTAAACTTTCTAGATCACAGATGACATAAAATTCCTATATGCCTCTGTTCAAAGTTGACTTGACTTTCATTAAATGGAATTGATATTGGGAGGTATGGGCCAGTCCCTGGAGGGGATATGAGCAGTTGATGTCATTTTTGAGACTTAGGATTCTTTGAGAAGGTGGCTAGTTCCCTCCTGGGGCCAAAGTACCTAATAAATGCAGACAATAAAAGTGTTTGGGTCATCCCAAAGTGAACAATTTAGTCAGTCATCCAGCTGTTTGTCTCTATGATGCCAAGCTTCCACATGTTTGGAAAAATCCAGATAATTGCTTGGAATTTTCCAGTGGTTTTGACATGCTATGGACAAAGTCTTGAATTGCTAAGAACAAAGAGTACCTACAATAGATTTAAGAGTAGAGTTTTTAAAAGTATAAGAGAACAGCTTTAAAAATTCTATATCAAATTCTCATTCTGGAGAGCACTAGGGGAATATTCCCATAACAGCACTTTTTAAAAAGAGAATGTGGATGTATCCTTTGTGGTTTCTGAAACCAGAGGTCAGTAGCCCACACTGTCAGAATCAAATGGCACCAAATGTCCACAAAGAATGCACAGAATCTATGGATTAATATGCCAGTTAATATTTCTGTACCATTCTTTCTCTAAAGCAGTATTTTTACCATCAGGGAACATACACAGTAAAAAAATGTGTTTTGCTTTACAACTAAGACATGATTGATGTTTCACTAGGAAAGACTTTTCATAACACAACAGATATCCCCTGACAAGAAAGTTATTGATACAAGTAAAGTACATTATTGCAATAATGTTAAGATTCAGACTTTAACAGGAGTAGGTAAAACAATAAAGGGAGAGAGAGAGAGGGAAGGAGGGAGGGGGGAGAGAAAGGGGGAGAGAGAGAGAGAGAGAGAGAGAGAGAGAGAGAGAGAGAGAGAAGTAAAGTAGAGAGAGAGAAGGAAGGGGATGTGAAAGTAAAGTAAAAAAGAGGAGGAAGAAATGAAGTCAAATGATGTAGTGAATAGTGTGGCTGCATCTGGACATGAGTTCAAACTCAGTCTTAGACACTTACTATGTGACCCTGGAAAAGGTATATAACCTTTCTCTGCCTCAATTTTCTTTTCTGAAAAGTGGGAGTAAATAATAGCACTTACCTCTTAGAATTTTCCTGAATTTACAATGAAATATTTGTAAAACACTTTGCAAACCTTAAAATTATATACAAATGCTAAGTATTATTATATGTGATTTGGAGTCAATCATTGGCTTAGAATATTGGCACACTATATTGATTTTGTATGTTTGTCCTTCATTTGCAGACATCATAGATATCTTGACTCATGTCAATGGAATTTCAATGAGGCAGTTGCACTAGATCACCAGCCTCTCTCTTTCAGAATCATCCAAAATCCAGTACAAGAGAAAAGTCAAGATGATTAGAAATAGACCAGGATTCAATGGATGACCTTTGATGTCTGACCAAGTTCTTAGGATCACAGTGCCTGTTTCAGCTGCCTTCATGGCCATTGGAACAAACTGTTCTCTTCTACTCATTGTACTGGGGAAAGTCTTCACATGCTTCAGGTACACCCCCTACTGGTTTGAAGTCTATTGATAACTCTCAACCTGGTTTAGCCCATCAAGGCACAGGTAAAAGCTGGATGCCACATAGATATATAAAGAAGACCTACAAGCCCTCATACCAGAGACATTAATCCTCCTTATGCACCCAACACATTACCTGAAATTATCATTATTCTACTTTGTTATTCTTTCCTTCATTAGATTAGATACAGGTATATGTGTGTCATACACATATATTTTTTCAACATTTCAGTATACTGAAAGTGTTATTTTTTTAGTAATTATTGTTATTTCAGCACTTTTAGATTTTCTCTGGCAATTCTAATTCCTTTTTCATATAGCCTATCCTGGCCTTTCCAAGATTAACATATATACATATATGTATATTATATAAGTATATATGTGTGGATGTGTGGATATATATAAAATACTATATATGTATACATTTAATGTATATGGAAAATAGATTTACATGTGCTTATACAAATTAAAATGTGTGCATGTACATTTTGCATGTACATATATGTTCACATAACCTCAGAAAACCTTAAGCTGTCTTCCTAACTTTCTAAGGTCTCTAATTTGTTAGTACTTATGCTTGAACCAAATGAAGAGAAATAATCAAGACTGATACTATTTCTAGGGAAGTACAACCAAGAAGACATCAATGACTAGTGACTACCTTCCCATCTCTCTATAAAATCTTTATGGGAATGAGCTGTCAAAGGTGTCCTTGGTGAAAATATGAGAAGAGAACAGGCAGGATTTCATAAGTGATTTTGTACAACATACCTCATTCTCATAATAACAATTGATTAAAGAGTGAAAAATATAAGACCTCATCTGCTGATTACAAGAATCTTTGAGTGAACAGAGATACATGAAGTCTGCAATTTCCTCCTCCAGTGAGGTTTCTCTACAATTATTGGCTAATAGGTAGGTTTCTATTATGCTAAAATAATGGGAGTATTCTTATTCTTATTCATGCCATATATAGGAAGAGGGAGCTTTTTGGTATTTTGCTGAAACACAAATTATATTATCCTGAATCTTGCTATTATTGAATTTTTAAATGTCTTAAATCTGAATTAAGAGGACAAATTTAGTAAGAATTTAGATTATAAATATGTTAGTGAATTCACTGAATGAAAAGGCTATAGAATATGGTCTAAGGAAATATGGTACTTTTTAAAAGCTCGTGAAACTCCAGAATTTTTATTTATATTCTCCTGAGGTTCAAAATAAATTTATTATAGATATTTCATTTTATGGTTGTTTTCAGTTGCATCCAACTCTTCATAACCTCCTTTGGAATTTTCTTGGCAAAGATACTGGAGTAGTTTGCCATTTCCTTGTCCAGCTCACTTTTTCAGCAAAGAAAGAAACTGAGGCAAACAGGGCCAAGCAACATCCAAGGTCACACAACCAGTAAGTTTTTATTCACAAAATTGAGTCTTACTGAGAGGTACAGAATTTTATTCACTGAGTCACCTAACTGCCCAACATTTTATTTATTTCTGTTAAAACATTTAGTGCATACCCTTTGACCCAGCAATACCACTACCCTGAAAAGATGATAAAAAATGGTAAAAACATCACTTGTACAAAAATATTTATAGCAGCCCTGTTTGTAGTGGCAAAAAAATTGGAAATTAAGTGAATTTTCTTCAGTTGGAGAATGTCTTAACAAACTGTGGTATAGGTAGTCATAGAACACTATTGTTCCATTAGAAACCAGGAAGAATGGTAATTCAGGAAAGCCTGGAAAGATTTGCATGAACTGATGCTGAGCGATATGAGCAGAACCAGAAAAACATTGTACACCCTAACAGCAACCCTGATGGACTTGCTCATCCCTTTAGTGCAACAACCAGGGAAAATTTTGAGTTATCTGAAATTGAGAATACCATCTGTATCCAGAGAAAGAATTATGGACTTTGAAACAAAGACCAAAAACTATTACCATCAAATTAGGGGGAAAAGCATTATATTATTATGCAATGTTAATATCTCATACTTTATTGTTCTTCCTTAAGGATACGATTTCTCTGTCATCACATTCAACTGAGATCAATGTAAAACATGCAACCAATCTAAACACTAACAGAATACCTTCTGTGGGGGGTGGGGAGGGATGAATGGGGGAAAATTGTAAAAATAATTTGTAAAATTGTATAATTGCAAAAATTGTAAATCTCAAAATAAAATCTTTCTTTAAAAATGTATAGTTTTATGTATATGTATATATATATATATGTTCCTTTTGTTTTATCTATGAGTCATTACTTATTGTCTGCCTTCTCATAAAATTCTCCCTTGTAATCAAGAAAAGGCTAAGGAAAACAAACCAAGGCAAGGATTATGTACGATAGTGTATGTAACCACTTGTTGAGTGAAAGACAGAAATATTTGACATCTATTTCTAAAAAAACTTATAAAAATTTATTTTTGACTGTAAACAAAATAGGTAGAGATAGCTAAAGCTGATATGATTTATGTATATCACCAAGCAAGCATACTGGCATGGGTCCAAATTCAAAAGATCAAAACTTCTTTCCACAAAGTGTAAGCAAAGCTCTATCTCAGTTTCCTCATCTGTAAAAATGGTGATAAAATTTGAAGCACTTATGTCTCAGGGTTTTTAATAAGGAAACACTTTGGAAATTTTAAAGTACTATATAAAATTGAGTTAAAATCATTACTATTTCTATTATCATCAAGAACACATTCATTGGTGTTATGTTTCATTAGTTTCATTAGAGTTAACCTCAAAATTAATAGGTAATCCAAACAATGCCATGAACCTGAATGGTTGAGAAGGTGAACAAACTCAAAGGGGTCCCTGGTGCTGAAACTGGATGGTAGTTAAAATAACTGGCCTAATATAAAAAGTTGTCATTAGAAAGATATATGACCAAAAAAGGGAGCAAATAGTGAGAGCAAAGGGATCCTGATGAAAAACCCGTGGTTCTCACACATAAGCACATATAGTCAATTCTAAGCATTTGGGGCAGAAACCTTGGAAAGAATTTATGAGAAGTCAGTGGCTAAGAGTCACAGGAAATGTATGGTCATGGATGACCTGCAACCAGCATCCGGGATATATCAAAGCAAGTAAATAAGCATTTATGCATTAGTTCTGAAAACAAATCATGCAAAGGATAGCTACACAAAGATAGTACTAACTACTCCCAGGAACTCTGCTTCCCTCTGATTGGAAAGGGTAGAAGGTGAATATAAAAGATTTTCATCCAGATCCTTCATCTAAGGAGAGCTCCCAGATTTTAAATTTTAATAGAAATATACAGAGCAAACACCTCAAATTCCCCACTCAAGTTCAGGATTTTATTCTATGATAGATACCCTTTCTTTCACTTCATACCTATTTTTCACGTTATCTTCTCTCATTATATTATGAGCTCTTTTAAGACTAGGGGATGATGGGTTTTTTTCCCCTTTTATTTGTACATCCAAAGCATAAAATAGTGTATGATTCATAGTAGGCACTTAATAAATGTTTATTGGCTGATAGACATGGATGCTTAAAGTAATCTGAATAATTTTCAAATGGCTTTCCCTTTTTTTAGTTAGGTGAAGAAAAGAGTAAAATTGGTGATCAAAATTTGATTATTGGCTTACCTCCAAAGAGTTGTGAGCAAGCATCTTCTTTTCTTTGTAGTGGTAGTCATCTATGGATGTGGAACACAGCATTTATTGTCAGATTTGAGTGATATGCTAGTTTTACCTACCTGCATTTTTTTTGCTTTTTCATTTTCAATGTTTGTTATAAATAATGTATTTCTGGGTGGGAAGGGGAGGTACATTTGGAAATGAAGGTGATGTACAAACAAATAACATCAATAATTTTTTGAGATAATGCTTAGAATGTTCAGGAAAAAGATGACCATTCTTAATTAATTTTCTACCCTTATGTAACTTTGTAATTTTCTCCACAATTCAATGTTGCTGCCAGCCAGGTGAGTTAAAAATCAGAGTGTGGGTAATTGGTGATATTTTGATGAGTCTGTTTAGATTCTGGAGTCTTTCTTTCCCCTTATCAGTAGTTTTCATGATGGGAGGCATGTGTGCTGTTGGTGGTAGCATTGCATTTCTATTTTAGGAGAATGCATATTCATCAGTCATCCATGCCAAATTTGGGAGCTTGGAGACAAGCTGTGCCAGACTGCAAGGTTAAGCTCTGATAGTGATATCTCTGAAGGGAAAGAGCTAGTTACCTTTCTTCTTACCCTTTATCTGAAAGTCTAGCTTGGCTTACTGCTCTAATGGTAACTCAATATTGTGATAGCTTGTGTAAATCTGGTTATTTTCACACTGGGGTGGTTTTGTTTTCCCATCAGAAAAGAACTAATTTAGAAGGAACTCAATTATCCTAATTATTGTAATTGAAGCATACTGTCCTTATTTAGGATGTTGGTAGATGGACTAAAGACCTTGAGACCCTATCAGTCATAAAAATAAGAGTGGTTCTAGTGATAAGCAAGCAAAAGTTCTGTCATCTTTCAAGCTCCTTATTTACTCCTCATATAGTAGAAATAGTATTAACTTTGGAAACAGAGGAACTGAGTTCTAATCCTGGCTCTGTCACTTACCACTCATATGAACTTAGGCATGGCAGTTATCCTCTCCACAAAGTATAGGGGTTGGACTATATTATCTCCAAAGTTTCTTCCAATTATCCTATGAAATGCCAAGGGAAAAACTGATGATAAATAAAGCTCCTCAGGCCTCCTTGCCTCAGTGGTCACTTTCCAACATCAGTAGGACCTGCCATTGTGTTTGTGAAACAGTTGTTCAGGGTTATAGGACATTATCTATATTTTTGTTCTCTTTACAGGTAATAATATGTCTAATAATAGTGGAGTTCAGCAATGAACTGGATTCTTGTGTTAACATTTCAATAATAAATGAATATATTCTCTCATTCATCTCTTATGTCCTTAGGCATTTTTTCTGTCTATATCAATAGGGAAAATCTTTGTTGAAATTCTAAGAATTGGGAATCAATACTATTCAAAATGTTAATGTAAAAAATTTCTTAAACCCCAATATGTACAATACTTTGTTCTGAGACTGGGCCTACAGGAATGAAAAATTACATTATTCCTGCCATCCAAAGGCTTATAATCTAGTGAAGAAATTTTTTTCTGTCTCTATATTCCCAAGGCCTATCAAAATGTCTAGAAAAACAGGAGGCAATAAATGTTGGTTGATGAATTGATTGGACTTGGCATGTACACAAATAATTTCATATGTGAGTTTGCATGCACATGTATAAAAGAAAGACTTTGGTATGTGAGGCAGGAGGGACAATTTTTATTGCAATAAGGGGATCAAGATTTCATCAAAAGTATGGCACCTGAGTAGAGCTTTGACAGAAAAGAAGGATTATAGCAGAGTTGTAAGGGGAGAATATGATATAGTTGTAGACAATGATTTAGACAAATGTATAGATTGAGTAATAACTAACTGACAGTCCATTTTGTCTGGAATATAGAGTATGTGAAGGGGAGTAATCCAAAATGATTATAAAAACTATGTAGATTAGAGACAGATTGCATTGGGTCTTACTTGTATTTGTACTTACTTGTACTTACTTATACTTTGGCCATATTTAGGAGTGTCTTGGAATTATAAAGTTAAGATCCCTCTTTGAAAGTATGCATATGTGGGCATAGAAATCTAGGTGTTCTTTCTCCATGAACTGAGCATTTAGGGTAAAGTTGTCCATCCAAGCTGTCCATGCCTTTACCTTTAAACTATAGGAGGTAGCTCATTTTGTCTCATAGCATTCCAAAAGATAAAGCTCTCAAAATAGGCTAAGACACAAAATGATTGAATCATTTACAAGTTAATATACCATTAGTTCACTAAAGCAATATGATCTGGCACCAATTCCTACACTTGACACAAATTCCTGAGCTCATTTCTCCTAGAAATACAAACTCTCCCTAGGGTTCTGAACTCTGGTTTCAATTTAGAAAGAATGATGAATGGAGTAGAGAGGGTCATGTGACATGCAATTAAAAAAAGGGGAGCAAAAGTCCCCAATAAATGGGGTGAGGACTCTAATTATCCATGTCAATGTTTTGCTTATTTCAAACTTATAAAAAGGGTGTGGGAAAGAAGTAGAAACTAATTAATGTTTATTATAGGGATGAGGATCCGATGGTTTCACTAATAAATGAATATTCCAAGTGGGGAAACTTCCTCAATCAATGCAGTTTGATACCTATTCTGCAACTTATAGTCTCAGAAAATTACTTAGAACAAGTATGTCCAAACTCATGTGCTGCAGGTAGCCCTCAAAGCCCATTCTTGCAGCCTGCCTCATGTGTAACAGAAAATTAAGGAATATATGAGTGCATGTGTCAATGTTTCAATATCACAGATAAGCTTGACTCTTAACTAACATGGCTCAACTTTTTCCTGTAATGAACATTGTACAGTATTACAGATGACTGGAGATTTTGGTTGTTTGTTTCTGTTTTTAACAAAAGATATGCATATAGGAATTAGGATGTTGTAATTAGAATGACCTCCTAATTACAACAATTTTATTGCCATTTTTTCTTTTTTATAGTGTAAAAACAACATACATCAATATGTATTTTACATGGTATTGTCTTAAATGGTACAATCCTACAATATACATAACATGTTCCCTTGCATCACTTGCTGACATCTTTTCAGAAAAGTTGATGATAAGCAACAACAATAGATTTATCATGTGATGGTTGTGGCCACTATCTGTGTGAAACAAGTTCCTGGAAAGGTAGGAGGGAAGGCACCAGGACTTTGAGGAAAAAAATACAATCTAAATAATGTTGAACAATGTTAATTCTGGTTCATTAGCAATGCAGCATGGAATGTGCAGCAGTCATTTTATATCAAATATATGTATAGTTCATGAGCTCTTGACAAAAGTTTATCATTTTATACAACTGCTGATTACAAAGGACAGTACCCAATTATATTTTGCTGTCATGTTAATATAAATTTGTTTTATTTTAGAAATAACTAATAAATCAGTTTGTGTGGGTTCATGAAATTTAGAAGGGCTTGCCTAATGTGCATTTCCTTTGAGTACAGTCCTGGCCAACCCAAATGGTTTTATTGCCTGCTTTGATGATGCCTCATTTTTTCACAGGTTGCTTATCATTACACATGATCTAAAATTATTTTTGAAAATCTTTTTAAAACTGTATAAAATGATGTAATAATAAAATGTAATTATGTGTCAACATATCCGGATTAATGAGATATTTGTGTTTTTATTTAATTTAACTTTTAAAAATCTATTTCAATGTTTGTAATTTACAGTTAGTAATAATTTTAAAATAAAAAATAAAATAAATAGATAATAAGTAACTGGGCATCAATAATTTAGAATTTCTCATTTTTCAGCATGGCTTATTCAGTATCTCAAAATGAAAATGATAAAAGAAAAAATTGTACATGAAATAGAGCATTTCATGCAAATTAGACTGATAACTTTTTTGTTGAAAAAAAGTTGATACGCAGAATAATATCCATTTTCAAAGACTCTGATTTGAAAAGGCATTATGTTCAAATGAATTCAAAATTTAATGAATTGCAAGGAGTGTGCTATAAACAAGAATTTAGATATGAAAAATATCTTATGTTTCATTAAGAACTTTGAAAAATGACTTCTCAACTAATTCATTAGTAAGACAAATTATGTGGTAACAAATTTAATTGCTAAAAAGTCAGTCACTTACTGACAGTGAATTTAATTTTTTGAAGAAAGATTTTATTTATTTTGAGTTTTACAATTTTTCCCCCTATTCTTGCTTCCTTCCCCCCACCCCCACAGAAGGCAATCTGTTAGTCTTTACATTGTTTCCATGGTATACATTAATCTAAGTTGAATGTGATGAGAGAAAAATCATATCCTTAAGGAAGAAAAATAAAGTATAAGAGATAGCAAAGTTAGTCTTTGGTCTTTGTTCAAACCCCACAATTCTTTCTCTGGATACAGATGGTATTCTCTGTCACAGATCGCCCCAAATTGGCAGTGAATTTATTAAAGAATGTCTCAAAAGCATAGTAGAGATAATTCATCCTGAAAAAAAATCTGATTTTTGTAAAATAAGTTTATTACACTGAATAATTGCTAGAGGTATTGAAGATAAAGAAAACCCATTGAAAATGTTTGGAATCGGGGTGGCTAGGTGGCGCAGTGGATAAAGCACCGGCCCTGCAGTCAAATCTGGTCTCAGACACTTAATAATTATCTAGTTGTGTGGCCTTGGGCAAGCCACTTAGCCCCATTTGCCTTGCAAAAAAACCTAACCCCCCCCCCCAAAAAAATGTTTGGAATCTCAGTGTGCTATTTTCATAGCTTTAGATAGCACTGATACTATGGATATGACTTAACTTACCATATTTACTCAAGGTATCGTTAGCAAATTAAATATTACCAAAGAACTGGCATCCCAAGTTCCATTGAAGGACACAACAACTAAGTCTTTTGATTTGTATGAAGTAGTAAAGCAACATTAGTAAGATTTTCTTTAGCCATTAACAATATGTCTGGTAGTTCCTGACAGTTCAACAAACATGGTTGGAAAGAAGGAAGGATTAACAAGACTAATAGAAGAAGATGCAAAAAGATTGATAATTTTTGTTTCATACAGTATCACTGAATCATACATCAAGAAAATTTACATGCAATGACGTTAGATATGGACAATATTATGAACATTGTTACTGAAACAACAAAAGGATTAAACCATTGCCAATTTCGAAAGTTTCTGAATACTTTAGAATCTTGCTATGGAGACAAATATTTTACTGCAGTAAGTGGGCTAAGTCATGGTAAAATATTTAGATGTTTCTATGGTTTAAGAAATGAAATAAAGTGTTTTATGGACTTAAAATAAATGTTTGCATCTTAATTTAAAAATAAGTATGAGTTGGCTGATGTAGCATTTTTAGTGGCTATCAATGCTCAATTTAAATGAACCAAACACAGCTCTCCAAAATGAAAATCAACTAATAAATATTTTGAACAGTTTCTAAATGAAAATAAAAATATGACAACTCAGATTAAAAACAATAACTTAATTCACCTTGAAATACTGTCCAACCAAAGCAATGTAAATTATTCTGATTTTTATGGGTAACTAGTCAATTCTTTCTATTATCCTGTTTCCTTTTGATTCTAAGAGATATAGCTAGTCATTTTTTTAAAGATTCCTTCAAATATGATCTCTAAGTTTGTTTGGGGTTTTTTTTGGTCATACTCAATAACTTGAAATTTTTTCCTCCTCAGTATGTTGAGGAAGTCAGCAATTTTCTGCCATGAGGTACCTTGTATTTTATTTTTATTTTTTCAAACCTTTGACTTTGTTTTTAATATTTTTTGCTGTTTCATGGAGTCTATTGGCTTCTATTTGACCCATCCTAATCTTCATAGAGAATATTATTTGAAAAAGAGTTTAGGCACTGTACCAAGCTGCTAATTCCCTTTCATTTCTTTTTTTTTTCCATAGCTCTCATTTCTTTTCCATTTTGTTCTCTAGTGTTCTTGCTTTTTTATTTTCTATTTTAAAAAAAGACATTTTAACTCTTGCTTCATCTCTTCCAGGAATTCTAGGTGAATTTGTGCCCAAGCTATATTTTTCTTACAGGCTTTGCATGTAGATGCTTTTGATTCATTCTTCTGAGTTTTTTCCTTGAACATCCCTGTCATCAAAATAGCTTTCATGATGGGATTTGGGTTTTGTTCACTCATTCTTTTCATTTACTTCCTGACCTTAGACTTAATGCACAGGCTCTGAGTACTTCTGTGGAAAGGTCTGGGCTGTCCTACTATTGCTCTTGGGGTACTGTGCAATGGTGATCCATGATCTCAGGGAGATAGCTCAGGTTCAGTATTTCCAAGCTTTCAGTGTTCCCAAAGTATTTTGATCCAGGGTAAAGACTAATTACAGCACCATTAATCTGGGTATAAGGCTGAGTAAAAATAGACTACTGCTAAATTCAACTGCCATTTTTCACAGAAAAGCTTTGCTGATTCAGTCTCAAAACTGCAAATTTTGCTCTGATATGGTTTTTCCAGCCATGGTTATTACTTTCTAGATATCAAACTTCATCCTCTTAGAGTCTTAAAGCACATTGTTTGCTTCTGAATCTGATACTCTCAATACATAATCTAGGTTTGTAACTGCCTCTTAATTTGAAACATCATCAGTATAAACAGGTTTCTTCCTCAGTCTATCCTAGAACTGTAACCCAGAACTGAGTACTCAGCTGCAAAAATTGCCATGAAGCCTTTGTTTTCATATTTTCCATGAGGATAAGGTTCCTTTGCATGTATCTGGGACTTCCTCTTCCTAGGTATATAGCCTTTCCCTGTCCTAATGAGCTCTATGAAGCCAATTTCTGGTCAGAACCCATCCCCAGTATTCTTAGACCTCTCTGTTCATCTTCCTACTCTTTGTAGAAATGAACTTAAAATATTATTCACTGTGACTTTGTTAGTTCCCCCAACAGGATTCAGTCTGGTACAATTTTCTAGATCTATCACAAGAAGTTTGGGATGGGAGCACTATCTATCTATCTATCTATCTATCTATCTATCTATCTATCTATCTATCTTCTTGGGGGGGGTGTATGTATGTATCTATATGGGTGTATACATACTTACATATATTCATATATTGCTACTCTATCATCTTAGGTCCTACTGCTCTTTGACTTAGATTGGTTTTGAGAGATCCTATGACTGAAAAATTTATCACCCAAAGGTCAACTCAAGGAAAATTCTTTCCAAACTTAGGTGCTTGGTTGACGAACATACAGTCACCAATCTTGTATTGGACTTAATCTATATTGATAACCCTTATTAAAGTCTATACAATCTTGAGAATCCAGGGTAACCTCCCCAAAATGATGAAGCATTAGAGAAATGATATTGATAATGAATCTCAGTCCAGAAATCATCCTCAACTCTGCACTCTCACACCTCCCTTATCCAATCTTTTGTCAAGACCTGTTGACTCAAAATTTGTAACATCTCTTGAATGTACATACCTCTTTCTCTCTGATACTGTGCCCCCATTCTAGTGTAAGCCTCATCACTTCCTCCATGATTATTACAATAGCCTGCTAGTGAGTATGCTTGCCTCAAGTCTCTCCCCACTCTAATCAATCTTTCATTCACCTACAAAAGTGACTTTTCTTGCAAGTCATCCCTTATTCAATAATCTCCAATAACTCCCTATTGCCTCCAGGTTCAAATTAACACAAAATCCTCTCTTTGGCTTCAAAGTCCTTCTTAATCTGCTCTCTCCTACCTTTCTAATGTTTTATTTTACTCCCCATCATGTACTCTGAGATCTAGTGACACTGGTCTCCTGGCTCTATCATTCTATCAACTTCAGGAATTTTCTCTGGCCCCATATTTCATGCCTGGAGTGTCTTCCTCTTCAACTCTGACTTCTGCTTTCTCCTAGTTTCCTTTAAGATACAATTAAAATGCCAGTTTTTACAAGAATCCTTTATTTCCCATTTATCCTTATATAGTATATATATAGTTTACATTTTGTCTTCATTAGATTGTGAACTCCTGGAGGGCAGAAACTATCTTTTGCCTTTTTTTTACCCCAGAGTTTAGCACAGTTCTTGATTCACAACTTAATAAATGGTATTTTTGATTAATTGATTGAAAATGAGGGCCATTAGAGTAAAATAAAAAATAAGAAAAATAAAGCAGTACCAGATGGTACAGTAGCCACAGCAAACTCAAACAGAAATGGGAGTCACCAAATCATACATAAAGATCTTTGTAATTCATATATTAACTTAGAAAACTGTATATTAACAATATCCATGTTCTATTGAAATTTTACTTATTTTATTAAATATTTCATAATTTTATTTGAATCTCATTTTGATAATATATTTCCATGTTTTTATACCTCTTGTACAGGGGAAGAGGCTTTGAACAGGTGATACTAAGTTTCTAGGTGTTTCTTAGCCACTACGTTTTTGTGTGACTGAAAAAAATGTACTTACATTTGAACTTCTCAACTTGCCTGAAACTTCTTTATAAAATTAGGGACTTGGATTAAAGAATTCTAGATTTTCTTTAAATTCTGAAATTCTCTAATTAGAAAGGGGCCAGTTTCACAGGAATTCAATTGTTGAAAGGACCCAAATCCTTAAGATAGTATGTTTAATCAATTAATGTCCAACCCAGTTTTGATAGATCTGCATGTAGGTCTTCCTTCTCCTAAGAATAGAAGAGATCCTCCATGAAAGACAAGCAATGATGATGGTGATTTACAATGACTATGGTTATGATTATGACAATATTGACAATGATGATAATAATAGCTAGAATTTGTCTAATCCTTTAAGATTTGCAAAATACTTCACATATAATGTCATCTAATTGAATTGTTTAAAATATAACATCCAAAGGGCATCTTTGTCATTCTGTCAGAATGTTTCTCACTCCTTTTATGCTTCATTTCCTATGAAGGATTCTTCTGTCTAGTGGGGAAGAAGATAGAGAAGCAAGAAGGGTGGTAGAGATTATTAATGTAAACAATCAAGAGAATTTCAGCAAATAGGATCTGAGTAAAGGATGAAGATTGTGAAAGAGAATCAAATAATCTGTTGCTGCCTGACTAATTCAAGATGTGCAAGCAGATATTATCTTTGCTATTCCAGGTTTTTCTAAACAACTAGTATTTCCACATTCCTGATGGCTGTTAGGATAACAGCACCATCTAGTGTGTTCCAACATTGTTTTAGGATGTTTTCAAGAGACTCGAATTTTGCTACTGATGTTTAGGATAAAACAATTATAAATAAAACAACTGGGAGGTTTGGAGTCACATTCTATATAGGATGTCTGATGAGTTTAGAAGAAAATCATCCCTCAAAATATTGCCTTAGGTTAGGGGCAATTTCAGGGATGAAAGGAATCTCTGTATTTCAAGGGAATGTTACTATTTGCAGTTATATACATAGAAATAAGTTATCTACTCAGAGAAGCAGGCAGCAATACATCCAATTTTGTTTTTATGGGCAAAATTATATATATGTAAACCAAAAATCTTGTCATAGTGTAGGGCTAAGAGGAATAATTTTATCCAACTCCTTTGTTTTTCAGATGAAGAAACTGAGGCCCAGGAGGTGAAACCAGTTCCCCAAGATGATTAATTTATAAATGACAAAGTCAAGTTTTGAACTCATTTCCTGTTTCCAGGGCAAGTATTCAGCAACTCGAAAACTCCCATATGGTCTTTTCTACTACTAAGGTTTGAATAAGATTCCTTTTTTTTTAAATTCCCTTGTCATGTTTTTACTGTTCTGTCACTTCACACTTAGAAGTGATGATGAGAACTTTTATTTTAGCATATTTAGGTACAGTAATGGAACTGAGAATGAAATATTGTAATTTACTTCCAGCAGACAATCTGACCACGATATAAAGAAACTGATTCCACAGAGAATCCCTAATCCATTTGTACTATTGTACTCTTTATCAACTGAGAGATGGTAAGTGGGATAGAAAGAGAGAAGTAAAAGGTGACACAGATTGAGAAGTGAGGAAAGGGAAAGGGAAAGAGAAAGGGAAAAAAAGATAGACAAAGGGGAAAAAATAAGGGAAGGGCACAGAAGGGTATGGAAGGGAAGGGAAAGGAAGAGATAGAAAAGGAAAGGGAAAGGAAAAATGAAAGGAGAAAAAAGAAAGAAGATGAAATTGCATGAATAGAAGAATTAGAGACAAGTCATATTTATCCCTCATTCCTAAATAAGTATAATGATGTTTCTCACTTTTAAATCTAGAAATAACTTGACACTCTCAGGGTGCAAGGGGGACGGGATAGAACAGAAGAATCAAAAGAATACATATAAGCAAAATAACTAAGAGGATTGACACTTGGAACTTCCTCCTAAGCATTTCACAAGACACACAGACAGCAGTTATTGAGCTTGCAACCTTTCCAGTCAATGGAGCTCATTGTTTTGTACTATACAATCAGACACCCCCTTAAACATTTATCCATTTTATCTATTTATTTTTTTACCTGTGTGTATGTATGTATATATATATATGTGTGTGTGTGTGTGTGTGTACATATAAATATATATATATATAATATATATATATATATATATATATATATATATATATATATATATGAAACTGTAAAGCTGAAACTGGCACAAATTAAAACAAATGACAACATGTTTCTGGGTCAAATATCAAAGGTAGTAAATACTTGGAGTGAATATTAGACCTGAGTGTAAACATATTTGTGATGTTTGTCCTTGCTTTATTAGTTTGGATTTACAAGACCTAGGACCTAAGAAAGTTATTTATTTCTTGCTAGGTATTTTTCCTGTAAGTAAGGTAACTTTACATCAAGAGGAAGGTAATAACCTTGTTAACCTTGTAGTCTGCCCTTCTGATAAGTATGGCTAACTGAGGCAAAGAATTTCACTATTCAGTCTATATTTTTAAATGAAAATAAAGCCTTTTTTCAAAGCAACTAGGCACAAATATTAATCACTCTTCTAATGATTATGTATGTAATTTTATGTAATCTTTCTCTGTATTCACATGAATCTGAAGAGCATCTTTTCTTGTGAAGCTTAGAGACAGTAGTTAGGAAGGCAGATTTCTAATCTGGATGGATTAGATCTATTTTGATCTAATCAAATTGGATAATTTTGAAAGAATTTGATGGAATACAAAAACTTAGGTAAAATTTCAAAATTATTGATAAAACTTAAGACCAGTTCAAACCCTGTCTCAACCCCATAGTCAGTTGTGAAGTCATGTAATTTCTCTCAACCTCAGTTTCTTCATCTGGAAAGTCGGCACAATATTCACTATTTCAGAGGGTTGTTGAGAGAATCAAATGAGGTGAATGCTTTAATCAATCTTTATTTTTAGGTTTTTTGCAAGGCAATGGGGTTAAGTGACTTGCCCAAGGCCACACAGCTAGATAATCATTAAGCATCTGAGGCCAGATTTGAACTCTGGTACTCCTGACTCCAGGGCAGGTGCTCTATCCACTGCACCACTTAGCCACCCCTTTAATCAATCTTAAATGATATCTTAAAGTCAACTGTTGTCAATCTCTGCTTAATCTAATTCTGATATCTTGCTTGGACTTCATTAGTAATTTAGATTTATTTTAAATTTGAAAAAAATTTCATACCAGCTGCCAAAATCTCTCCAATCTTTCATCTGCCATAAACTTCAATTATTTTATTCATGTATATGTATAAATATGTATACATATCTGTATGTACATAAAAATACATAGGCACACATATATTGACACACTACATACATGGATTATATTGTGGTATTTAGAAATATACATGAGTATGCATGTGATATGCATATTCATATTACTAGAAGTATTTTTATCCATCCAGATTAGAAATCTGCCTTCCTAACTACTATGTCTCTAAGCTTCACAAGAAAAGATGTTCTTCAGATTCAAGTGAATATAGGGAAAGACTACATAAGCTTGTGATGTTTTTACATCAGTTACATGAATCCCTGTGATTGTTTTTATCCAATCAAAAGGCCACCTGCCTGTCTCCCTCTCCTTCCTTTTTTTATCCTTTGAAACCAGGTCTTCACTGATTGATTCATAGTGAACAGTGATTAAATAATAATATCAAGCATTCATTACCTTTGCAGTGCTTTGGGTGTATTTTCTTTTCCTTAAGGGCTTGAATTCAAAAAAATAATCAGAAGAAAGCATTTAATCACGTTCAAATGGAATTTGAGAAGGTTTAAAAGGAAAGATATAAAAAGAGTTTATCCACAGTATATCCTATACCCTTGTATAAGATGATACTTTTATTCTCCAAATCCAGTTACTATCATTACTGAAACCATGAAACAGATGAAAAAAAGTTCAGTTAATTATATATTTCCATAATGAAATATGTTAGAATAGTTGGCTTGCTTCACTACAGAGGTGGCAAAGAGCACAGCATTGTGTTAAGAGCCCTACATTTGGAGTCACTTACTAAGATTCACAAGTTCTCAGCAATATTATGATGATCTTAGAAATACATGGATAAACTTCACAACATAATGAACAGCAAGATGAACAGAACCAAGAGAATGCTTTGTACAGTAACCGCTATACTGTCTTAAAAACAGCTTCAGACAATTAAGTCATTCTGATTATTAAACTTAAACTTAACTTCAAAGAGCCTATAAAGGATGATACTTTCTGTATCCCAAGAAAGAACTGATAAACAGAAATATGCATAGAATAATTTTACATATATACACATTTGTGTCTAATAGCTATCTCTCAGGCAAGAATGGGCAGGAGGGGGAGAAAAGACACATGATAAGTTTAATAGATATTTAGAATGAATAGCAAGTTGTACATAATTTGCAGTGTCATGTATCATTTTTTTCCTAATCTATTATGCTATGGAAATGCTTGTTTTATTTCTTAAGTTCAGGATAACAAATAAGCAAACAAATGAATAATCTTATGTGTTGACTGTCTTACAAACTCAAATAGCAACAAGGAGCCAGTAAGAATCCTTGTAGGCAACATACTGATTTAGTTCTAAAATATAATGTTATCTATGCTTTATTGTATTTTTATTTATTTTTTTAAATCTTTCCCAATTACATTTTACCATGATTAGGACTGCACTCAAGAGTGTTGCTATATGTTTAATACCTCTGACTCAGAGTCTTAGAGACTTTTTAATCTTAAAGGTCTCAATTTCTTTCACTATAAAATGAATTTGGACTTCCTAGAAGATCATGTAAGCTAGCACAAGCTTCTAGGTTCTCTACCTTTAACATTATCACATCTATTATATTTATAATGATGATTTACACTTGGAAACTTATCTATTATATTGACCTCTTGCTTGCATTGTAGATTGCCATCCTCTTCTACTAGCTGGGGAAACCTTTCCCTATCTCTTAATCCATACCTATGGGGGGGGGGGGAATGAATCATTAACTGATCTTCCCAAAGTAATGGATCTGATATTCTCTTAAGATTTTCCCTCTTTTCCTAATACTGATAATAACAATGAATCACTGGAAGAGATAGGCATTTGCTTTCAAGGAGTTTGAGAACATATATGAGTATGGCAAACCATGAACTTATCTGATTATTTTCTCTAATGAAATAGATTACTTCTATCTATGCCCTTTAATCTATGAGACAGATGCAACTCTTATACATGTGATTATATTTATCTTCCACAAGGATATATCCAACATTCTGGGAGAATTCCTTTAGACATCTTTGACATTGCATGGATGCTTCTTCCCTAAAACTGCCCTTTGGTTATCCTTCACTCTGGTTATGTGATCAGTCCAGTTCTTTTCTATTAGGTCATCTATCTCTTTAATGATATCCCACATAATTTTTCATTGGAAATAAGTTATAAACTACTCATACCCAGGACATGCATGCTAAGGTGACACAGTATTAGAATATTTCAGAGATTGGCATTCTATAATTTCAAGCTATGATCAGTAAAAATATTATTGATGTTAAAAAGTTAAATCTTTATTTAAGGGAGAATATTGCACTAAGTGCCCAGTAGCAATCCTACCCATTTTCTATTTTCATTATCTGTCTCATATACACAGTATTTATTACATTGCAGCAGCAAGAGCTATTTGTCCAATGGTGCACTGTCTAGACTAGGTGTTCTTAATTTAGGATATATGAGGTCTGTGGGTAGATTTTAAGAGGTCCATGAACTTGGATGGGGAAAAAAATCTTTATTTTTACTAACTTCTAATTGAACACTTATATTTTCTTTAATTCTGAATGCAGGTATCAAACTACAGTGTATTAAGCTTCACCAGACTTCCTATAGGAATTTCATATATATACATATATATAATACTTAAATATATATAATACCTATATAACATATATAAATATATACAATATATACATATGAATAATACTTAAATAATATTTCAGACATCTTGTCTAGACAATAGACATTATACTTCATTACAGATTTTCATACATGAACTATTCAGCCAAATTTCTCTAAATGATCATTGATCTAATCTTAAATATTCTGTAAAGATATTTAACACACATTATTATTTCTTCCTCAATTCTAGGTACTTCTAAAAATCTAATGTTTTCAAGGAAAGAATTCATTTGACCAGAAGATGATTATAAATTGAAAAGAAATAAATGGGCAAAGAACATAAATAAAGAGAAAAGTGAAGAGATTGGGGATGTGCTGGTAAATGCTTAACAAACGGACCTCCAGAAAAAATAATGTAGGCTTGACATTTTAAGGTTGAATATACATTATTCATATTTTCTTTTATTTTTTTTAGGTTTTTGCAAGGCAAACGGGGTTAAGTGGCTTGCCCAAGGCCACACAGCTAGGTAATAGTCAAGTGTCTGAGACCGGATTTGAACTCAGGTACTCCTGACTCCAGGGCCGGTGCTTTATCCATTACACCACCTAGCCACCCCTATTCATACTTTCTTAAGTTTAATCAGTCAAGAAAACAGTATTGTAAAGTGAAACTCTGAATGCTGAGAAGTTCAATTTTGGTTCTCAAGTCTGTACAAGCTAGCTCCATAAGAGTCATGGTAAGGTAATCAGTTAAAGGGCAAATGGGTGGAAATAACAAAAGCCTTAAGAGATGTAATAATAGTGATCACAACCCATATTGTAATATTGCCTTAAAAGAATTATCTTAATACCAAGCCTGTGAGATAGGGAGGACAAGTATTTTTATCTATTGTTTGATAGAGGAGGAAACTGAGCTTCAGAGACTTGTACAAGGTCATACAGATAATAAATGACAGGAACAGTACTAGGCTGAAATCTTCTATCTCCTAGACTAATGTACTTTTCATTGTTTCATCCTGCTTAGCTATGTCTAGAGAGTATATTATCAAAATTAAATCAGAACAAAATGTGAAAAATATTGAAATCACCAGAATAAAATATGACCCTGATAGTAAAAAGTCTTAGAATAGAAAATATAACTTTCTACTTGTAATGCAGCACATACAGCACTGATGGCTTAGTATACAGCTTTTTAAAATAAGCAAATAGTAATTCTAAATAGAAAAATCAATAATAAAAATAATTTCTTTTCCTCTAATTTACTTTAACTAGGGAATGAATGATTGCTGGCTCACTAAGAATATTCTCTTCACTCTATATTCTATGAAATGATTTGCCTTCTCTCTCATCCCAAAATAAAACTCTTCATTCTGGCACTGGCACCTCTCCTATAATTTATTCATCCTGTGACATGCCTGTTCCCAATAATTGTAAAAACTAATAATATCTGCAATAAAAATATGCTTTCATTATTATCTTTTTGTGAAAATTGTGGAGATAATGCTACAACAACCAAGGGAAATCACAGATGTCTATGCTGACGGCTCACCACTTGGGCTGATTAGCAGGAACTTAAATTCATCAGTAATAATCAGCCTGAGGCAAGAGAAGGTGAAATTAATGAGAGATAAGTTTAGAATCTCAGGACTTATTTTGCTAGCTGGACATTGTCACTAATAAAGTACATTTGAAGAAATTTAACATTAAGTACACATCTTGTTATTCTATAAAAAAAGTGGGTGGAATGAAACAATTTGGCATAATTTTCAACTCCTCCTGAGATCATAATTCCATTAGAGCTCTCAATAAGGACACAGTAATAATTTAAAGGATTACATCTGTGTTTTTAAAAATTGTTTTGATGCCTTTCTGTTTAGAAAAGCTGACTTTAAAGGAATACAACTCCCCTTCTTTTATTGCAGAAGTAGGAGGACTTGAATATTTATAATTGAATAAACTAACAATATATTTAACTTGTCAGTTTTGCTGAGCTATTTGTTTTGGGGTTTTTTTTATCTTTCCAATTACAAAGAGGGGTAGAAGTAATTCTACAGGAAGATGTGAATTCAAATCTGATCTCAGACTCTAGTCATGTGACTCTAGGCAAATTACTTCTTTATAATAATACCTAACTTCTGTCTCTATTTCTTCAGCTGTAGATTGGTTATAATAAAGCACCTACCTCTCAAGGTTGTTGTGAGATCATGTAAGATATTAATTGTAGAGCACTTGGTACAGTGTTTCACATATAGTAAGCATGATGAAAATGTTAGTTATTTTTAATAAATAATAACCACTTAATAGATGTTTTTTTAATCTATCCTTCCAGTAATTCATTTGTTTAATTCTTGTTTTGAAGGATGTATTATTGAGTAAGAAAATTAAACTGAATGTATTCAGAATTTAAGGGAATATATAAAGAAAATGTGTCATTAAAATTGTTTAATTAGGAAAATAAAGTTAAATTCCCTTCCCCCCTCAAAAGGGAAAGAAAATGCAATTCAGAGTTCTGTTCAGTAGAGGAATGGTAAGGAAGGCAATTAAGAAGCAGCAATGAAGATTGTTAAGTCATCCCCTACAAAGATGGTAGGCAGTCTTTGATCGCAATGCATTTCTCCTTTATAATTTCTTGTGATACTGCTAATCCAGGAATATTTATTTATTAATTTGTATATTTCTCAGTTCATTTATCTGCAGTTCTCATGTCTGTGATAAGTACTTTCTAATAACAAATACTGAATTAATTGTGACACAAATGGAAAAGAGAACTTCTCTTCAAAGAGAAATGGAAAGACTGATGCAAAGGAAAATGAGAAGAATCAGAAGGATGATTTATTCTACAGCATCAATATTATAAAGATGAATAATTTTGACAACTTTTATAAACTAATGAAGTATGAAATGAGCAGAACAATATCCTTAATAACAGCACTGTAAAAACAAACTGTGAAAACTCAAAGCATTATGATCAGTACAATGAATATTAATGATTCCAGAGGACTGCTAATGAAACAAGACAGAGATGTTATAGGGAAGGGAGGAAGAGGGAGAGACTGAGAGACAGACATAGAAGCAGAAGGCAGAGACAAAAAAGAGGCAAGGAGAAAGAGAGATTAAAAAGATAATTAAGGCACTTTCCTTAATTATGTCCTAGCATGATGATATACAACACATATGCAAATATACAATAATATGAATAAATAATGAATTATATGAGCATACAAAGGCAAGCAGTGGCCTAGAGTGATTGCTAAAAATCCCTTATGGGTCTAAAATTCTGCAATGATTAGAGTAAGAAAAGATCATTTCCACCAAAGATGGGGTGCAAAAGGGTAAGACTGGGAGTAGGAAGAGAAGGGTAGGCATTGTGTAAAGTTCTTTAAAGATGAAACAGTATTTGATCTCGGTCATCAATCATGGATAGAATTTGAAAAGGTGGGGAATAAAATGGATGTGAAGAGAGGAAAGAAAATTTCAGACATAGGTAAGAGTGTAAACAAAGACACAGATGTGGGAAGACAAAACATACAATGGAGAGTAAGCAGCCAGTTTACAGTCTGTTGGGACCAGAACGTGTAGGATAGTAGTATGAGATAAAACTGAAAAGTTAGTATAGCAGTAGAGACTGGAAAGCCTTAAATACGAAGTTAGGGAGTTGGAGTTTATTTGACAGGTAATAAGAAACTGAGAAGCAACAAGGCTGAAAATGCCAGCCTTGGAATCACTCAAACTTGAATTGAAACCTTTCCTCTGACACATACTGGTTGTGTCTCTTGGACAAGTCATTTAACCTCTCATTATCCTAAGTATTCCCAAGGACTATAAGTAACAGGTTTTAATCTACTATGCATCTTATACAGATGAACCACGGGGTCTAGTGTTTTGTTGTTTTAGTTTTCTTTAAGGTAGTTGGTGAAACATTTTGAGCAGAGAAGTAATACAATGTACATATAAATGTATATAAGAGAAATTGGTAATGGTGTCATTTTGTTTATTACTTGTCTCTTGAGGAAGCTCTATATGATCCAAAAGGCAGCATTAAAACTGACTATAGAACAACTAGTTGATTTACAATCAGAAAAACTGTATAGCAAAGCTACATATTATCACCTTATTTAATTTCAATGCAGAGTACATTATGTGAAATGTCAGACTGGATGAATCAAAAGCTGGAATCAAAGTTGTTTGGAAAAATATCAATGATTTCAGATATACAGACAATACCACTCTAATGGTAAAAAGTGAAGAGGAATTAAGAAGCCTCTTGATGAAGATGAAAGAAGAGAGTATAAAAGCAGGCTTGAAACTTAACATTAAAAAACCCCTAAGATCCCATCATTTCCTGGAAAATAGTAGAAGAAGAAATGGAAGAAGTGTCAGATTTTATGTTTTCGGTCTCAAATATCACTGCAGATGGAAACTACAGCCATGAAATTAAAAGACTCTTTGATCTTAGAAGGAAAGTTGTGGCAAAATTTGTTATCATACTAAAAAGCTGAGATACCACCTTGATGACAAAGGTCCCAGGGAGTCTTTAGGTATAGTTTTCCCAAGTTGATTTTGTTTCATTTTGTTTTTGTGAAGAAGCAATAGAAAAAAGAATAGAATTGTTAAATAAAAGCAGTAGTAACTTGAAGCCAGAAAAAAACAAATTTTGAGTTTATATTATTAAATAATAAATATATGACCTCACACAAATCCTATTTTGATCCTCTCCATTTTTATTACATCCTTATTTTATAACTCATTTTTAACATACCTATGAATTACTCACCACTAAGACCATGATGGGGTTAATGTAGTTTGATGGTTTAATGTACAGAGCACTAGGTCTGGAATTAGGAAAACAAGTTCAAATCTGACCTCAGATATTTACTAGTTGTGTGGCTCTGAGAAAATCATTTAACCTCTGTTTGCCTTAATCCACTGGAAAAGGAAATGGTAAATCCCTCCTGTATCTTTGACAAGAAAACCCCATCAACAGTATGGTGCATGGGGTCATAAAAAAGTCAAACATGACTGAAAGAAAGACTGAACATCAACAAAAATATGAAATCCCAGTTGATGCTACCAGGAACTTAAAACACAAATATTTTCCTCACATAAAAGATATATCAACAGTATGACAAGGCACCCAAAAAAGCTAAAGAGAATTTAGTTTACATTAGTAGAAATGGGTCCTGAGCAATGTGAGTGATAGGCTTCTAGTATTCTATCCTGTTCAGACCACAACTAGAATATTGCATTAAATTCCCAGTTTCACATTTTAGGAAGAATATGGACAAACTGGAGAACATACAGATGAAGATGACCACGATTATAAGTGGAGAAGAAAGACAAATCCATAAAAGAATGAGTTTTAATTCTTTTCTGCAAGGGAGAAAAAATTAGAAGGATATATGAAAACAGTTCCCAAATATTAGGTTTTTCTGACTGGCCCCAGATGGTGAAATTAGAAACAGTAGGTGGAAGGTGTAGAATCAAATTTTGACTCCATATAAGAAAACATTCTGACAATCAGAAGCATCCAAAAGTAAACTAGACTATCTCAGGAGGTGGTGAATTCCTCATCACTTATCACCAGAGATCTGATCATGATGATGATGATATTTGTACTTCATTCTCAAAGAAGGCCATGACATCAGGGAGATGATGCCACCATATATAAAAGAATTGGATTTAAGGGAGTGAGTGCTGTGCTAACTCACCAGCCTCACCTTCTCCTCTGTATTCACCTGAGTCTGGTGGTCAGATATGAATCAAGATGACTGGAGATGGCCCCAAATGCAAGACAATCAGGGTTAAGTAACTTGTCCAAGGTCACACATCTAGTAAGTGTCAAGTGTTTGAGGTCAGATTTGAACTCAAGTCCTCCTGACTCCAGGACTGCTGTATATTCACTCCACTACCTAGTTGCCATATTATTTTAATAAGTAAGAGAGGAGAAAACAGAGTCCAACAGAAGGAAAGTGATTTGGCCAAAGTGAAGTACCAGAGCCAGGATTATAATATATATCTCTCCAAATTCTAGGCCTGACTTCTGCACTCTATCCAAGTTCCCTGGGGGTTTCCCAGAAGGTTCCAGACTAAAAACCCACATTTTGTAGATCATGAGATTCTTCATTCCAGAAGTCTTCTAACAAAGCCTAAGTAAACATTTGTTGGGTATGTTGTAATAGATGGCCTCTGAAGTCATTTCTACTTTTGAGATTCTATGAAGTATTTTTCACAAATGTAGTTTCTATGAAATTAGCCATTTCCTAGTACTTATTCTATTATCTTTTTTTTAATATGACCATCATGTAGTAAAAGTGAGAGATAACAGATGGGCAGCCCAAGTATTATTTTGCTATACTCAAAATATCAAAAGAATTGGAGGAAGAATTATGAATTTAGAACTTGAAGAAATCTTAAAAGTCATAGAATCCTAAAGATAGAAAGGTGAAAAATAGAGCTAGGAGGGGAGGGAAGGGAAGAGGAGGGGAGGGAGGGGGAGGGAGGGGAGGGGGAGGGACATAAAAAGGAAATGTATTAAGTGATTACTCTATTTCAGGCATCACACTAAGATGATGATACTGATACAAGTATGCAAAATAGTGCTTGCCCTAAAAGAAGCTATGCTCCAGTGGGAGAAAAACCACATAAAGAAAAGCTGAGGAGCAGCTAGGTGGCGCAGTGGATAAAGCACCGGCCCTGGAGTCGGGAGGACCTGAGTTCAAATCTGCTCTCAGATACTTAATAATTACCTAGTTGTGTGGCCTTGGGCAAGCTACTTAACCCCATTGCCTTACAAAAACCAAAAAAAAAAAAAAAAAAGCTGAAAAGGAGGGAAGGATTGCCTACCATGGAATGTTTCTGTGCAAGCTTTGGATCCCAAGGGGTAGAGTTCAATGTTCCAGCAAAGGACAGGGTGGGAATGGGGAGTTGGGGAGAAATAGATGAAGATGATGATCAAAATGCAGCTACAGAGATCACCAATTAATGAGGTCACTATTTGGAATTGGAAGGGATCGTAAAGACCTTCAAGTTTAACCTCTACATATTACACATGGGAAAAGTTAGGCCCAGGTAAAATAATTAACTTGCCTGGGGGTAAGTCAGTTAGTAGTTTTTAAGGTGGGATTTAAACTCATTTCTTCCTATCTACAAGTCCAGCCTTCTCTTCACCTGGCCCTGCTGCCTCATGGGACAATAGTTGAGCTGGGTACATAGTCTTTGGAGAGTGTCTGAAAATATGGTCAAGAATTTCATAGGATGAGAAGGATATGGAGAGAATCCCCCACACTGATGAAATTAAGAAACTTATCAAAATATGTATAAGTAACTGCCTACAAATATAAAAAGTAATAAATCAGTTAAAGGAAGTTGACATTAAAAAGCCCCAAAAGACTTCTAATCAAACCTGCATGTGATTTCTATTTTAAAAAATCAGGCATAAAAGATGTCTAAGCAAACAATAAGCCCCAAAGAATACATTTATCAGAAGAGACAGAATACTTTAACAAAAAGACAGACATGAAGTATAAGATAACACTTAGAATGATCAGTGATCTTGTAATATTCAGATATTCTCCAGGGTTAAGAGAAATTTATATCCTCCAAGGAAACAGACCTTCCTATTTATATATCATTAAGTGGCTCATGTTCAAAACCTGTCCACAGTTTCCTGACTCCAAGGGAGGTTTGTCAATTCACAAGCTCAACAGTTTCCAAGTGTGCTATATTACAGTGGCATATTACATCAAAATCCAAACCAAATATACATATATACGCATGCATATACACATATCTACATATTTATACATATTCTGTAAATTTTATTTTTATATCTTCCAGCCTGATCTAATTTTCAGAGACCAGTTTTTTTAAAGGAAGTAATTTGTGGGGGTTTTTAAATCAAAAGTATGCATTCCACAACTTTACTTCATAGTAAATGCTTCGTGCTTCACCTTAGTGTTATTAGTAACAACTTTTGATCATCTTACTTATTGAAAGATAATGGAAAGTAGTGGCTAGAGTACTGGACTTGGAATCCGGATGACCTGGGTTCAAATTCAGATTCTTGGCACTTAAAGACATGCAATCATTTTTTAATTTCTGAGACTCGGTTAACTACCCAAGACTTACTGAGTTATAGATGGGCAACATTAAAACAAAGAGATCTTACATGAATGAAATCATTGATCTTATATGTGCTCTTAATTGGGAAAGAGGGAAAGGAAAACTGAATGACAACACATAGGAGAATGAGTATAAATGACAAGCTGGGTTTTAAAAGATATTAAACTTTTATTGATCCTTGACATAATCTTGATGAGATGAGAGATTTAAGATTGAGAATACATTATGAGACAATAGAAGATGGGGAAAGAGATAGAAGTAGCTTAATATTGGTCCTTAAGATATCAGAAGTTTAATCTTCATTCAGAAAGAATGAAGTATATTTTAAGTATGAGTAATAGAAGTCATACTATTAGGTGGATAAAAGTATATGAAAACATGCCAGTGTAAAAGATTGGAGTTATAAATCTTCGATCTAAATTGGACTGAAATTGTTTATGTCCTAACCTTTTATCTTTTGGAAATCAAAATCACCTTTCCTTAATTCAGTTATGTACTGTCAGCTCTGTGCACCACACTTATCAAACTATTAAATTTAGATAGCCACAGAATATTAGTGCTCTCTTGGTGACTTCATCAGATCCTGTGGGTTTAATTATCAAGTTTATACTGATTAAAACAAGATAATATATGTAGCTCCAGTCGTTCCTCTCAATTACATAACCAATTGCCCACTAAACACTAAAACTGGAGTTCCTAGAAATATCTCAAATTGAACATGCTCAAAACAGAACTCAGACTTCTTTTCTAAACTTCTCTATTTTTGTGAAGATGTCACAAGTCTTCTAGTTTTCCAAGTTCCTAAATCTTGGCATTAGTCTTAGATTCTCACTTTTCTTCATTCCACATATCCAATCAAATGTGAAATCTCATTGTTTCTATCGCTATATCTTTCATCCAAACACTTCTCTCCATTCCTCACAAGCTACCATCTTAATTTGGCCCCTCCCTCATCCCTTTTTGTCTAGAATGTTACAATAGTCTCCTCTCCTCATTAGTAAATGAACTAATAGGGGTTTATAATAGCTAGTACTTAACATAACATTGCTTTATTTGATACTCAAAAGAGTTTAGTGACAATCTAAAAAACCCCAGTTCATCAATGAAAGAACAAATGAGTCTCAAAGTTGTTAAATCCTAGAAAAACCAGGCCTTTTTGAGGAGTAATGGAAAGAGCATAGCATTTGGTATTAAAAGCACCTGAGTTCAGTTTCTGAGCCCGTTCCATACGACATGCGGAAACTAGTCAAGACATCTAACATCTCTGGGCTTCCACTTCCTCATCTATGTAAAAAAAGAATTTGGACTAGATAATCTCTAAGCTCCCTCTCAATACTGAAGTCTATGAACTTCCTGCACTAAAATCGTTTCTACTAAGATTGTGAGCAGAGAACAGAGATTGGAAATTTATATGGCATCCAATAAAAATGATCATTTTAAATGCACCTGTTTCTAACTACAGCTAGAAAAAACCAACGTCCTATTTTCAGAGCAATAAGGGACCAAGCTGTAATTTCTGAAAAGCATTTCCATCTGCATTATCTCTTTAATCTGTTCATTATTTTAATTATTACACAATTTATATAAATTCATGTTTATTTATACTAGCAGTCATATTTCTGATTTGAATACAAAACATTTTAATTAGTAAGATTAGGAGCATAATACTATCTCCCATATTTCTTTGAATATTCATAGGCAAAATATCATGACATTCTGCTCTGACAGACCATGGGTTTAATTGCTTCTAACTGAAAAGAATGAACTGACACATCATTATCAAAATATTAACAGTTTCTTCAAGGGGTAAAATTAACAAGCTATTCTTCATTCGGACTACTTCATATAGTTAACAGTGGATAATTACCTCTTTACTGGTACATTATCTGTGTATTCATTATTTTATCCAAATATGTTCCCCTTTACAGTATTATAGATCATGAGTAATAGGCCACTGTTATCAGAAGCAAACATATTCATATGTCCCCAGTGCCCAAACTCTTTCCTCTCTGGATCCTGTCATAAACTTAGACACATCAAAAGTAAGAGACTAAATATTCTTTTATCACACATCTTGATCCTGAAAATAATAATTTTCTACAAGGTATTTAAATGTCTCATTCTTTCCTTATTGACAGGAAGAGACATAGTCTGGAAGAATTTTAGTTGAGAGACATGGAAGTAAATAAATGGATAGCTACAAAGATAATGATTGATCTCAGCCTTAAGGAAAGGTTCCAGAAAATTTGTCTTTGACCTTCTTCTCTTCAACATTTTTATTAATAACTTGAAAAAAGACAGGGATGACATTTTTTTTTAAATTTGCAGATATTGCCAAATTGAGAGGAATAGCTAACACTTTGAACAACAGAAAAAGGATTAAAAGAGAAATGACTTAAATCTAATAAGTTGACATTGAAGTCAATCAGTCAATAAACACTTATTAAATCCTTACTATTACAAGGCATTATACTAAGCTCTGGGAAAATGAAAAAAAGATAGCCCCTACCCTAAAGGAGCTTATATTCTAATGAAGGAAGAGATATTAAGGTAGCTAAATAGGAACATGGTGTCAAACACTGAATGACTCCTAGGGGCCCTTCCTCAAATTGAAGGTTCCAGGAGGAATTTACCAATGAGAAAAGGAGATGAGATGGGACAGGGTATCTTGGGACAAGAGGGTAGCTAAAACACAACAGCAAAGTCCTAAGAGTCAGAAACAGAACCAAGAAATGAATGAATGGGTTAAAAATAGTCATATACTGGGGTATAAAAAAATAAAAATTAAATATGAAAGTTTGGGGTGAATGAGATATGATTATAAAATCATAACTGTGAAAATAGTTTAGTTATCTCTAAGGTCAGTATGAGTCAAAAGTGTGAAAATAGCTGAAAAAAAAACTCACGATAATTTAACCTATATTAATTGAGCCATAGAACCAAAAATAAGAGGCAGAGGTAGTTGTAGTGTATATTGCCTTCATCAGTCATCTTGAGAATTATATTCAATTCCAGACTTTGAATTTCAGAAAACACATCTGGAGAGGGAAGTATTATGGCAAAAGGCCATAAATTATGATATGTCAGGACTGACTGAGGGAAACAATTGATTGAGGAAACAACAAAAAAAGGCTTAAGAGAGATAAGATTGCTGTCTTAAATTTTTTTTAAAAAGTAATAGATGTATGAAATGATTAGTTTTACTTGCTTTCAAAGTATAGAAATAGGGGTAATGGGTATTATAGGTAGAGGTAAATTTTAGTTCACTGTAAGGCGAAACTTCTTAATCAAGTTATCCAGAGCTATCTGGAAAAGGTATTGAGCTCTCCATCACAAGAGGCCAGAGAAAACAATTACTACTTGTTGGTAATGATGGTAAAAGGATCCTTGTAAAGGCACAGGTTGGGCTAGATGACTTCTGAGGTCCCTTGCAACTCTGATATTTCTTGACTCAAGTCAATGTTAATTTATGTACTTATTAAAACACTCATTTTATCTCCTGGATACTCAAACTAGTTCTATTATATAAATCTTAGAGTAATTCATGAAGCTCATCATATTTCCTTTCAGAAACTTATTCTATAAGTCAAATTACTAAAACCATCATCTCCTTGAGATATGTATCATGATAGAGTCTGAAACTGATGAATGTCATTATCAACCAAAACAACCAACCAATGTGGCAGGAGCAGTGGCATACATCTAGCAATTTGTTTCTAATTTAAGGATAGGTTGAAGTTTTTGCCACCATTTCCCTTAAGGTTAAGGTCATGAAGTTAAAAATCCTTCTGGATTTACTTTTTAAAGACAATATTAATTAATCCTTTGAGAGTTTCCATGGTCAAACTTAATAAATGTAATGCTTTATTTATGTTAGTAGTGATGACCCCAAAGCTTATCATAAAGTAATTTATGCCTAGGAATCTATGGGATATATTTTTCTAATAAAATGGTCAGTATTATTCAAATCAACCAATGGTCACCCTGAAGTCCAAATTGGATAAGCCACTTGTGACCAGTGAAGCTCTAGGGTATCAAAAAATATAATCTTCCTGAAGTAGACACTACTTTAATGACCTGAAGGATTATTAGTGCTGCTTGTTTTTGATTCTTTACTATATGTTAGTATCAAGGACATGTTTTATTTTAAAAATAGACATAATATTTTAAAAAGTGGAGATGAAAAATTTTTGAAAGACAATTGTATTAATCTCACAGTAATGTGTCCAAAAAATTAAAAGGGAGATGGCTTTCATTTTATTATTATAAGCCATTTAAATTGCTTAAATAAATCATTAAATGTGAATATCTTAAGAAATGATATTCTCCTCTTTTGAAAAGAAAAACAAATGTGACTGCTACCTACTAAACCAAACATGGGATTGGAATCCCACAGTGGCTAGTTGATCATTCAATATTCTTCCACTTTCCTGAAAATGTGATGCTATCATCAGGAGATTTCATTCTTCTTAATCTAATGCTTGAATTTCAACAGTTCCATCATTTTATGATTGTTAATATTATCTCCACACTGGTAAAGATTACAAATCCATGTGTAATATGAATTGCTGAAACAAACAAAAAAAATCCATCTTGGAGGCCAAGGTTTATCCTTGGAAAGATAAGCATCTCTGAGCCTATTTTGGCTGTTTTTTTGGAATGCATACATACATATTTTCTATCTTGGAAGAACCTTGTAGAAATTGTGCTTCATTGGTAGAACACTCAATAACATAGAGTCATATCCCTGCCACAAAAAGACATTAGAATGGTTCTTATAACAACAAATCAGTCTAGTCTTTTAAAGATCCAGTATAGTAATGACATTATCTAATCAATGCTAAGGATAAAGTTACTAGTTAGGTACATGTGGTTCTATCCAATTATTAAAGTGTCCCTTTGATTTATCCTATTGAAGATGAGTTAGCTAGTGAAATAATCTCAACTCAGTTGGATTCCATTTAAAACTGAAAATTCAAGTTAACAGTGACTGCTGATACCAAAGTTTCTCCAGTTTCAATGTTTGTGTTGTTTTGTTTTCTATAAATCTATTTCTTTTCAAAATACCCAGTGAACACAGAATAATAGAAGTAAAGATTTGTATTGGCCACATGAAAGCAGATTATTTTCTCTCAGTTTTAATTTCCCATGAACATTGTTGCTCTACAAGCTCAAATTTGTACGTGGGGCCTCCCTGGTATTTCTTTTGCCATTGCGATTCTGGTGCAGCCCAGCAGGTTTCTAATTTCTGACAGATTTTCATGCCTCAGTCACCTTCCAATATTTGTTGAAACCAGCATTAAAAGAAAACAATACACTACAACCAATATGCTTTGAGGAGGAGTTTTCATTTGAGAGAGCATGAGAAGAAAAATATAATGAGATCACAACATTTCTCAACCAAAAGTAAATGTGGAAACATGTTGATATATTTCAGGCTTCCTTTAAAAGTTCCCTTGTTAATAAATTCAATCTAAACTCAGCTTTTAGAGTTGATGTGAGGCTCTACAATTTTTCCTGCTAACAGGTTGTTTTCAAAACTCTTTGGACCCCAGTGTCCCACAAATAAAAGTCCCATTGTTATTTTTTCCCTTGTTCCAAAGTAGCATGATATAATGAAATGAGCCCTGGTCTTCAAAGCAAAGGACCTATGTCTACATGCTAACTCTGCCACCTTTGTAACTTAAAGCAAATTACTCTCTCTTCTCAGACTTTTTATCTGTATAAAGACAGGGGCAGATCAGATGACCTCTCAGGTCTTTTCCAGTTCCAGTGAAAATATCAAAGCACTACATGAATGCCAGCTATTATTACATTGTAAAGCAGCTTTAATAAGACAATCCCTTGATCAATCTGATGAGTTTCCCAATCAACCTGATGAGCCTGCAGGGCAGGAAGACTTTGTTATATCTAATAAGGACCTACTCAAGTCATCCTGTTGAGAGGAAACAAACAATTCCTAATTGATTTTCAGTGACTTGGGATGCAGCCAAAATATTTAACTATCTGCGACTTAGGAGAATGGACTGTGGTTAGAGCAATCACTTGCCTATGCAAGTCTATTAAAAAAGCAAATGACAACATTTCTCTTGTATTTGCAGTGATATTTCACAAAGGTCCTGTTTCAAACCAATGTATGCTCTGGATGGTTAGTAAAAGTAAAATACATAGTAGATGCTCATGAGAATGCTTTGAGCAGGTGCTGACCTATAAAGGACCTAGAACCCAAAAGAGTTTCTAGGGGACCATATAACATCTGTAAGGATAGTGATACATCTGTGATTTCATTGACATGGAGAAATTCCAGGTGAGGGAATTCCTTCTACCAAAGTAAATTGGCAACTTTTCGCAATGTAGAGTACTAGAGAGTGTCCTAAGTACTGAGAGAGTAAATTGCCCAGGATAATGTTCAGTATGTAATTTCAATATATGTCATATATATAAATATCTGTATTTAAAATATATATGCATGTACAAAAAATGTATATGCATGCATGCTTGCATATATATATATATATATAATTGATGTGATGTATATATACAATATATAAATAGCCTATAATTGAGATATAATTTATAACTATATATTTATATACATATTGATAGAAATTATAACATCCATATATGTATTTAGTGTTATATATTATGTTTTTAATATGAACTATAGAAATATACACATATATTTTTTAAGTTTGCTAAGTATTCTCATCACAACAGGCTTGTGAGGTATCTAAAGCATATGTAATTATTCCTATTTTTACATATGACAAAACTAAAACTTTAATTTAATTGATTTCTCATGGTCCTACAGTTAGTAAACATTTGAGATAGGATTTAAACCTAGTTCTCCTGTCTTCAAATCCAGTGCCTAGTAATTATCCCACCCCCACCCCCCAAATAAAAGGCTTTAGGTTGGTGTTTTCTATAGTCAATGATTTCATTAGACTTTAAGAATTCATATATATCACACACACACACACACACACACACACACACACACACACACACGTATATGCTTCTTGCAAATTCAATCATCCACAATCCATCCATTCTTCTCCCCATAAGTCAATATCTTCAACACTTGACTTAGCAACATCTCTGTAGCAACTACCATGGGAACTCTTAATTTCACAGACAAACATGTGACTTTCCCCTTTTCCTTGATATATATTTTTAAATGTGTCCTTCTCTGGCTTGAATTATATCCCCCAGGAGATACCTTGACAAATATGTCTGGTTAGCTGCAATCATGGTCCCTATCCTTGGTAGACTACATCTTTCACCACCATGAGAGAAGTGTTAAGACAATTTCTAGCTATCATGCCAATACCACCAGGACATTTAATTATTCTATGACAATTTTCTATTACTAAGAAAAGATCAAATCCTCTGAGCACATCCTGCCCCAGAAGTTAATTAGTTCCCAAGTCTACACCACAATACCTTGTTGTGTAATACAAGATTCACAAGCACATTTTATAGGCATAATTAGTTAATTCTTATGTCATATTTTTTTTTCAGACTCATCTTCTCTTTGTTTTTGCCTACCCATTTAACAACTGAATATGATGATAACCTCCAATAGAATTCATTTATACTTCTCATGCAGCACACATGATTTGCCTTACATAGTTTATATACTCTGCATATTTATTTCAGACCACCCAATTATGCATAGAAGTTCCTAGATGACCCACCAAGGAAATCAGGATAACTGATGTCAAGGCAACAAACAGCAGCTATTGACAGAAGTTTTGAGGATAATTCCAGCCTATCTTTCAGGTTAAATTTTCTCAGAGGCAACAGACAAATATGGAGAGAGCCAACTCATATGATGATCCGGAAGAAAGGGTGGGGGGGGAAAGGAGCCAAGTGAGATTTCTTTGTTGTGGAACAGTTTATCTTAAAGGGGTCTCTTATACCTGGGTGACTTTCTCTGTGCACTGTTTGTCATTCAAAAAGACAATTGAAGTAGACAATCTCTAACTTGGGAACTTAAGTACCTCTTGGTCCTAAATTCACTGGGAATTTTAGCATATGTGGTAAATTTAGGGTGGGTGAGAGCAAGCAAAGAGATTCAAAGATACTTGGACTGACATCACCACTGATCCCAGAGCTTCCTGTCATGAAAATCTTTAGACAATCTGGCCATCCCAATTGAGTGCAGTCCCAACTATGTAAATGGAAAGGAAAGAAATAGAATGAAAAGACCCACAATCTACCTCATGTTGCATCATTATGGAATCCTGACATCCCAGTCAGGATGTTACCCTGTTTAGGCATATGTCCACTAGTAGAGGAAGGTACACTCAAGAAAAGGGTTATAATAGTGATTCGACCCAAAGAAAGTAGCAATCCCCAGGTTAAGTGAAGTGAGGAGGAAATACACTTCTTCAAGCACATGGTGGATGCTGAGATAAAAGGCAAGGTGTCCTTTTTCTCCTCTATAATCTCCTATACCTTAATTGAGAAACCCATTGAAGGTCTGCATATGTCAGAGCAGAAGCACACATGTGGAAGTCTTTAAATAAAGCCCTTTTACATAATTATCTTATGTTGTCACCCCCCATTAGATTATGAACTCCTTGAGGGCAAAGCCTCTGTGTTCACAATACTTAACAAAAGTGCCTATAGCATACTTGCTAAATATTTATTCTCTGATATGCAGTACTATGTCATTCCTGCAAAGAACTTCACTGATCATTCATATATGCTACCCATCAAAAAAAAAAGAAGACATGTCATTTGGAGTCATTACAGCTTAGTTCTCCATTGGGAGAAAGTGGATTGGGCTCAGTAAATGACAAACAATGCTGTATACTCCATATACAGGGCCTAATGAGAGAATGCAATTACAAAAATTACTCTGAAATCCCAGTTCTACTTCTAGTTGCTGAATGCCTTTGGGTAAATTACTTAATTCTTCTAATAAACAATCTTGTAAAGCTAAGGTAGGAAAAAAGGGAGAAGGAATAAGGAAGGGATACTTTTCAACCAGTCTTTGGGGTCAAAGTATTAAAATGAATCACAGGCTAAAGAGAGAAAATAAATAAGTCAATAAGAAAGATCATATTTGTTAATTTCAGGAACATATTTCTATAAATTCAAAGATCATTGTAGTACCATAATCAACTCACAGTAGTATTGACCACTTTATCATCTGGCAAAATGTTGGTTTTCAGTTATACAGTCACAAACTAAGGCCAATAGTATTGGAAAACAATTAACCTGTCAACTTCAGGTTTTTCATTAATAATTTTGGACCATATCCTGCCATTGATATTTATTTTAAACTCACATTGATTTCCGTGGGAGTCTTACATGGCAGATGATGGCAGGATACAGCCCAAAGGGAACTAAGAGAAGGTTCCCGTTTCATTCCTTTTGTGTTTGACCCTTATTAAATTCAGTCCCCGCATTGTATATATAAAAATAGCCTAACAGGCAACATAAATGTGATAAAGATTTCTATTTGCACAACCAGGTTTATAGGTCAAGTGTCTGAGAAAGTTTGCAAATATGAGAGCTAAATTTGAAACCTCCTTGGAGCTTTATGTTTGTGGTCCCTATTTCAACAATAAGCATCAGCATTAGTCTTGCTAAGTGGTCTCAGGATGCCCTTCATCATTTCAAAGACACAGCATTAAAGTAATTTTTGAATCACTTAAAATTAAACACTCTCACAAAAATTCACAAATTAGCCATTTAAATGGGGCAGGTTATTATGGGACTTGACAAAGTGGCAAAGAACTAGCCAAGTTAGAATAATATTCTCATTAGTAATGACTTTAGTTGCCCAGTTCCTAGAATTTTCTCCTAAATTCCTGAGAGTAATCCCTGAAGAAATGGTTTCAGAGGGAGACTATTGATTAAAAGATGTGAATAATTTTAAAAAGAAATGTAAAACATCCACAAGTATATAAAAGAGTACTCCAAATCACTTATAATAAAAATGCAAATTAAGACAACTCTGAAGTTTCACATTTCCCTCAAAATGCTAAGAATGATTAAAAAATAAAAATAACACTAAATATTGGAGAATATTAGGAGCAAGAGGCACATTAAAGTACTATTAGTGATAATGGTGAAGAATTTCAACCATCTTGGAAAACATCTTGTTAATTATATGAGAAATTTGTCTAAACTATTCATTCTTTTAGATCCAGAGATGCTATTATTTGACAAATAGCCCAAGGAGGTCAAAAATAGAAAATATAGGCCTCATGAATGTCAAATATTCATAGTAGCACTTTCTATGATATCAAATAATTGACAAAAAGTAGACTTTCTTTAATTAGAGAGTGACTGAATAAATTGAATACATAATATAGTAATATATAGTATAATACATTATACTAATGTATAATGGAATCTTAGTAGGCCATAAGAAATGGCAAAAATGAAGAATTCAGATAAATTTAAAAAGAATTCAATAAACTGATGCAGGACAAAGTAAGCAGAACTAGAATAAACATGACAATAAAATGTAAATTTTTGAAAGTCAAATTTTGATTCATGATAATCACCATTCACAGTCATCAAAAACTGATAATAAAATATATCTTCTTCCTAATATAGAGGTAAGGAATTATAGATACAAGATATGATATTATCTTGTAGGCTCATTCTCAGTTATGGAGACATCAAATATATTAAAAAATATTTTAAGTTAATAAGTAACAGCTTTTGCAAACAATATGAAAAACAACCAATTAATGAGTCAATAAAAACACAGAGAGATCCTTAGAAACAATAGTGCAACACTAAAATATAATAAATTACACAGGAGAAAAATATTTCTAAAGTATTGGAATTATCCTTAACATATTTAGAGCTACTGTGGTAGGGTAAAAGGATGTCTTCTCAGGATCTTGATCCCTGAATCCTTGTTCAAATTATTACTAAATAGTTGTAACCCTACAAAAGTTACAGAATTATGTTACAAGGGACTTTACAGGCCACCAGTTACACTCCCTACCTAAAATGTGAATACTCTCTAAGGTTTGGATTCCTCATCTGTAAGATCCAGTGGGATGGATTGTCAACTTTTTACTGACAGGGACTATTTCATTTGTGTCTTTGAAATCTCATACTGTAACATACTGTCTAGAATATAGTATGAATTCAATAAATTCTGGTTGATTGATTGACCAAATATTGCTTTAAATATATTTGTTGTGAAGACAAAATTTGATATCAATGAAAATGTTTTGTATGTTAGAAAGTGCAAAAAAAAGTTAATTACTCTTTAAATAGATTTTAGTGCTACCTTTTGGTTTTACTTTACCTATACTTAACCCCCCAAAATACCTCCCACTACCTACTCAGGGAGATGGGAGGGAGGGAAAGATAGATAGAATTTGGAATTTAAAACTTTAAATAAAAATGTTATTAAATTTTTTTTTAAAAAAATAGAGGGAAAAATTTTTAAAAGGCTAATGCACTGTGGAGGCTGGATTCAAGAGAGGAAAGAATAGATGCTAGGAGGTCACTGAAATATTCTTAGTGCTGAGATAATGTGTTTGCAAAGGATAATAGCAGTTAAGGAAGGAAAGTAAAAGGAGAGAGAGATTATATGTTGGGAGTAGGTTGAAGTAGAAAAGTATCAGGTCCTGGGAGAATAACACCATTTCTAGGAATACCAGTATGAGGAATTTGATTTACAGAAGAAGATGCTGAGTTCAGTTCTGGACATGTCTAACAGGTAAATATAACAAGGTGGTACCATGGATATAGAGTCTGGACCTGAGTCTGGTCAGGAAAATATGTCTTCGTTAGTTCAAATCTGGTCTCAGACACCTAATATTTGTGTGACCCTAGGCAAATAAATTAATCCTGTTTGCCTCAGTTTTCTCATGTGTGAAATAAGCTAGAGAAGAAATTGACGGCCCATTACAGTATCTTTGCCAGAAAAATCCCAAATGTGATCATGGAGAATGGGATATACTGAAAAATAACGAAAAAAGAAAGGCAAATGAAGAGCTAAAGTTCAGAAGATATGGAATTTGGGAGCTGAATAAGTCCTGATGATGTTTCAAAATGCAGAATTTTATAGAAGCAAAAAGAAATAAGATCATAGGGTGTGTTGCAGCAATTAACCCCTGGTTCCAAGGGGGATATAATAGAATAGCTTTAGAAATATTCCTAAAGGAGGCAGTTTGGTGGTGCAGGAGATAGAGCACTGGCTCTAGAGTAATGAAGATGAGAGTTCAAATCCAGCCTCAGACACTTAAAATTATCTAGCTGTGTGACCTTGAGCAAGTCCTCACTGCCTTACAAAAACCAAAAAAAAAATACTCTTAAAGAGAAGAACTTGTCATAATCATGATACTTTATATAGCAACTCAAGTTTAACAACCATTTTTACTATCAAAACTCTGAGATGGAAATGTATAATATCTATTTTGAAAAGTTTTATTGATGCATTTCGTTACAATTTTGAAGACATACAGATTATTCCCACTCCTTAAGAGCTCTCTTGTAGCAAGTCAAACTAACCATACAATGACTTTATCTGATAGTGTGTACATTTTACAACTATAGAACCCCCTCTACTCTCTATTAAAATTAAAAAAAGGTAAAAATTGTTATGGGATTTAGACATAAACAATGATACCATGGAATGGCTTACAGGATCTGATGATGAACCAAGAAAACAATGTACACATCAACAACAACATTATGAAATACACAACCTTGATGGAAACAACTCCTCTTGGCAATTCAGAGGGCCAGGACAACTGTATTTGGACTATATTATCACCATAAGAGGAAGAAAAGCAAAACAAAACACACAGAAAAAAAAAACCCTTCTGAATCTGATGAACACTATAAAAATTTTGTCTTATGTCTCTCTTTCCCTTAATCCTAATTCCCCTGTGCAGAAAATTAATTCATAAACATGTTTATCAAAATATGTATGTAAAATGCTAACCTGTTAAACTGTTTTCTGCTGAGGGGAGGGGGGTGGGAAGGGAAGGTGGAGGGAAATTTTGTAAATTGGAAATATGCATGTGCATATGGATGAAAATAAATAAATAAATTAAAAATTAAAAAGATTAAAAATAAATTAAATAAGTGGTGACTAGGTGCCACAGTGGATAGAGCACTGGCCCTGGAGTCAGGAGACCCTAGGTTCAAATCCAACCTCAGACACTTAATAATTACCTAGCCATGTGGCCTTGGGCAAGCCACTTTACCCCATTGCCTTAAAAAATCTAAAAAAAAAAATTAAATAAATTAAAAATAAATATGCATGGCCAGCCAAAATAAATTTCTTCAGTGCTTGCATACATCAGATAGATAAATTGATAGAAAGTTAGTGAAAGAGGGAAAAGGAGGGGAATGAGTTAGAGACAGGAAGAGAGACAGAGACAAAGAATGTCTCATTTTGCATCCACAATCCTCATTTCTCTCTTCAACAATGGTCTTCTGGTATCAAAATAATCTTTGTATTTATTATAGTTCTTAAATACTTCGACATTATTTAGTTTTCATAGTGTAGCTGTCATTGTATAAATTATTCTAAAAACATTATTCTGTTTTCATAGTATAGTTGTCAATGCAGAAATTGTTCTCTGCTCATTTCATTCTTCATTTTTTAAAAAAACTCTTCAAACTGCTCACTTTTATATTATTGATTTTATAATACAAATTGTTCTTCTGAATCTTTCCCTTCATTCTCCATAAGAATATGTCTCTCCATGTCTCTTTGAAATCATCTACTCATTTTTGCAGCACAATAGTACTTCATCACATTTATATACCATAATTTATTCAGTCATTCCTCCATTGATGGGCATCCCTCTGGTTTCCAGGGGTTTTGGTTTTTTTTTAAACCACCACAAAAGAACTGCTATTAATATTTTTGAACATATAGTTTCCTATTTCTTTGATCACTTTGGGTTCAGATTTAACAGTGGTATAGCTGGATCAAAGGGCACACATAGTTTAGTATAACTTTTTATTATGCATAATTTTGTATATAAATCCAAATTGCTTTCCAAATTTATGTGTAAATTCCAAATGGCTTTAGAAATACTCCCAAAAACAAGAACTTGTAATAATCATTATAATACTTGATAGAGCAATTCAAGTTTAACAACCATTTTCCTCTCCAAAACTATGAGATAGAAATGGAAATATCTTTACATTTTGTGGTTCTAACAATTTAAATTTATTTTTCAAGAATGATTGCACCCATCCACAAGTTCCCCAGAGGCCCTTCAATATTTATCATTTTTTCCCAATCTGATGACTGCTAGGTTGAATCTCAGAATTTCATTAATTTACATTTTTCTAATTACTATTGATTTAGAGCATTTTTTTTAATATGGCTCAGGATAGCCTGGATTTTCTTCCTTCAAGACCTGCCTATCCATATCCTTAGAACACTTATTAATTGGGGATTATTTATTATTCTTCTGTTTGAACCTGTTTCTTATGTATCTTAGAAATGAAGTCTTTATCAAAGAAATTTATTACAAAGAATTTTTTCCAGTTAAAATTGTTCCTTTATTCTTAGTTTTATTTTACTTTCTTGAGGAAAAAAAATTTTTAAAATGTATATCATCAAAACATCCATCTTATCTTATATAATCCTCTCTGTCCCTTGTTTGGTCATGAACTTTTCTCTTATCCCTAGATTTGATGAGCAATATATTGACAAGATAATGTCTAAGCTGGAGCAAGTTACCACATGGTCATTAAGCAGGAAACTATTAGGAATTTTTAATTCTGAATTAGATGGATGCTTTCGACAACCCCTAACTATAGTGAGCAGCCAGGAAAAACTAAAATAGAGAACCTAAAGATACAAGTTATCTGGAATTGTTTAGTGTTCCAAAAAACTGGACTCATAGGAAATTGAATCTTCTAAAGATGAAAGACCTATCATACTTAAAGCTCTGAGAACAGATAGATCTTTCTTATGGAATGAAAATCTGCTTAGATTTTCCCTAGTTGTTGTGGTGGTGGTAATAACATCTAGCAAAATAAGCCTCTGAACTTTAAAATGAAAGGGAAGTGGTAGAATACCCTTTGATTTTTATACAGAATAGAGACTCTCTCAAGATAGGGGGATTCAGCCAAAGTCAGAGCATGGGAACATAAAGAAGGCACCATCTTGCATCTTCAATGTCTTACCAAACTCTAAGAACTTCACAGCTCTTGCTTCAGTCACTTCACAGCCATTGGAACAAATTGTTCTTAACTTCCCATTTCACTGGAGGAAGTCTTAACATGCTTGGGTGGACATCCCCTCAACTCATCAAGGAGTTTGAGGCCTCTCAGTTACCCTCAGACTGGTTTAGCCAATGTGCTGAGATAGTTTTACTGGGGCCTGGCTACTGCATGTGCTACAGCTTCTTAGAGCCTCAGATGAGAGCTGGATGAGAAGCGGTCACCAATGGTGGTTGAGCAGCCCTGAAAAAGGTTTAGCAACCATCTCATCAAAGGGCCGGTTTTCCCTAACCACCCCACACACATCACAAATCTGGCACACCATAGCTATCATGAAGGGGACTGTATCAACAGGAGCAGTGCAATGATGACAACAAAACATTAAAGATGACATATGATTGCTCCTAGGAATACCTGAGATCAAATGCAGCTGGAGATCCCTTTTAACTATGTTACCTTAAGTCATTTTCTCTCTGCCTCTGCTTCCTCATGTTGCAAAATGTTGCAACAGAACCAATAATCAAAGGTTAGTGTGAGGATTGAATGATATAATATTTGTAAAGAGTTTTGAAAACCTTAAAGTACTATGTATATATTAGCTATTATCATGTTTATCATTATTGCCGGGAAGCTATAACAGAGTGTCCCAGGGATTTGTGTTTGGTCCTGTGGTGCTCAGTATTCTATAAATGATTTGAATTAGATAGCATGCTTATCAAATTTATAGCTGAGACAAAACTGAGAGTGATGGCTAACATGCTGGATGAAATTTCAGGAAGAAAAAAAAATCTTCACAAGCTAGAATTTGGAGTGGATCTTACAAGATCTAATTTTCAAGGGCAACAGTTCCAAATATCAACCTATAATGGATAAGTAGAAGGGAAGCATGAATGAAGAGAAATTTTTCTCAAAAATACTTAGAGATCTCGGTGGTCTGAAAGTTCGATATAAATTGTTATAGCAGTTTTTAAAAAGTCAAAAAATATTTGAGCTACATTAGGTTCCAGGAAAAAGGTAGTAAAGATCATAGGTTCACAGATTTAAAGTTGGAAGAAACCTCAGAGGTGATATAGTCTAATCACCTCATTTTTTAAGTGTGTAAACTGAAGTCCAAATAAATTAAATGACTTAACAGGTGATATTAACAATTTGAACACAGGTTTTCTGTCCTCTTCCTTAGTCCTACTATTAAGCTGAGGAACTCCTTGTTCCACTCCTGTACGCATAGAACCTTTCTCCACTTCAGCCTTCAAATTTTGGTTTGAATATTTGCTAGCACCCCTAAGATCTGCACCCATAGTCATTTGAGCTCTTGCCCTCTTGGGCCCTCCGACTCGTCACTGCCTAACCCATAAGGGGACTCAAAAGTCTGATCTATTCCTGTGCAACTTACCCATTGCCAGCAACAGTCAGTTATGGGCCTGATGCTCCTGCACCATCCATTTTCTGTTTCAGCAGGGAAGTAGTTACACTCTCCTCAGCAGATTTTGACTTCCGTGGGCACCATCCTGTTGTCTATATCAACCAGTCCTGAAAGATAGATAGGTCCTGAGAGAGCGATGTTCCAAAGAGACAGGATGCCTCACCCTCAATGGATCAAAAGGGAGTCAGGTACACATTCCCAAATCTGGAATGATAGAGACAGGCACCATAAGTGTCCACTGTGGTAAGGTAACCATTACCCAAGAAGCCAGCTCTGGTAGAGTTTTCTTTTCTTTGTGAAGAGCAGGATCACTCTGGAATGGGTTTACTCCAAAAGAGGGGTCCATGCCCTGGAAAGCTTTGGGGTCATGGCAGTATCCAGCGAGATTGAACTCTGGAGTACATTAACAGTAGAGCAGTATAGCGTTATGAATGGCAAGCTGGCATTGTCCTAGTCTTAAAGCTAATTCCAATTGTATCATGTTGATGAGTAGTTTAAAACTCAAAGATAGAAGGTCTGAGAGGAAAAACCATAGTGACGATTAACCCTTCACGAGACAGGTTAGGATGTATCTGATCATTGCATCCTATCACCACATAGCCCAGGTTAGTGTTTGCACTGCATTGATGATATGTCTGTGGTGCCCTGCTGATATGGGAAGAATCAAAATCATTTAAGGTCAAGAGACTCTAGCAACAACCAGACCATCTCCAATAGTCCTGTTTCCTATAAATCAGGGCTTGAGATGGAAAGATTCTAGTAAAGGCAAGTGAGAAGAATACCTTGCCCAGGAGTACCCTTCACTACAGTAACATAATTGTGCAACTCACACCTCCAGTCAATCAAATGATCTCTTTGATACTGAAGGACAAGTAGTAGCATCACGCCTACTCTGGACTATTGCAATGGCTTTGAAATTGTTCTTGTCTCCATCTAGCACCCCTCCAATGTATCCTCCTAAATTTCAAGTGATTTTTCCTACATGTCGGTATAACCTTGCTCTAGCCAGAAATATCCAATGACTCTCTATTGTCTCAAAGATCATATAAAATTACTGGATTAAGATTTTTAAGCTCATCAGAACCTGGTTCTAACTTATCATCTACATCCTATAATGCAACCAAACTAACCTTCTTACTATTCCTTCTGAAGGAAAAATCCATCTCTTATCCTTATTCATGTCTTGGCACTGGCTATCTCCCATACCTGGAATGAACTTCCTTCTCACCTCCAACCTTATATTCCCTTGTTTCCTTCAAAATTTTTGCTCATGACACCTATATGAAGTCTTTCATCATTCCTTCAGTGCCAGTGTACTACTAGTAAAAAATTACTTGCTAGTTATTTTGCATGTGTATTTATTAATGTTCATATTATTCCTTCAATAAAATGCAAGGTCCTTGAGGCAGTTATAATTTCATTCTTATCTTTCTATCTTCAGCAACTAGCATGGTAGCTGTCAGATGATAGGTGTTGAATAAAACCTATCAGTTTGCTGACTGACTACACAAATCCTATCAGTGACATAGGGGATGGCACAATGGAAGACCTATGGAGGGTCTTTCCTAAGGTCAAACAACTTAAGTCTGAGGTGGGATTTTAATATAGTTCTTTGTAATATCATTACCATCATTCTCTCTACCATGCCATACTGCCTTAGGAATTTTTACAAATTATTTCTATATTTCTTGTACAGGACTCTAATCTTATAGCCTAAACATCTGAGTTGAAGAAAGGAGTTTCTTATAGTTATAAGCTCTATTTTTGACCTAAAACATACTTAATGCAGTGCCTACATGTAGTAAAACCTTTTATAAATACTTGTTATCCAGGCCTAGTATTGTGCTAATCTTTTAGATACAATTATATGTTGGTTATCTATCAATTTAGTGGCCCACTGATAGTCCAACTACTTTATCTATTATGGTTATAAAACGTTATCCCACCTCACCACCTCCCTGCTAGAAATTGCAAAGAGATGCACAGTGAACTACCTCAGAATTATTCTTATTGAATTCTGCTCTGCTTTATTTTGTTTGTTGTTTCTGTAGTCTTCCTGGATCTCTTCCCTTTCTTATCTTTTCCCCCAGAAAATGTAATATTTTAACTATTTCTTCCCATTGATAATAAAGCTAACAAAATTTCTGTGAACATTTCATACATATGTATATGTGGGTACTATATATATATATGTATATATATATATAATATATATATATAAACTTCATATATTTACATATATATGTCACATCCTTGTATGGTGATAAATCTATGCTAGTTTGGTTGACATAAGGGAGGTGGACTTGCCGTTCATTTCCTATGTATGCAAACTTCCAGGATCAGAAATTGCTTATTTAAGGATCCTGAACACTTGAAACCTCTTTACTTAAACAAGGGTATTGCTACTATACATAAGTAGAAGAATGTCAAAAATTTCTAATACATGAATATGGGGTATGTATCCCTAGAAATATATAAAAGCTTTAGTAATTAGACATTCATTATAGTATATAAAACTAGCTTTCTCTGATCAAAATATATGCTCTAATCAAATGGAACATTTGAAAGTGAGTTAAACATGATTTTCTTTGTTGTTGTTCCTACTCTTGTTGTTGTTGCTATTGAGTCATTTCAGTCATGACTGATATTTCATGACCCCATTTGGGGTTTTCTTGGCAAAGATATTGGTTTGTCATTTCCTTCTCCAGTTTAATTCATTGATAAGCAACTGAGGCAAACAGGATTAAGTGACTTGCCCAGGGTCACACAGCTATTAAGTGTCTTAAGACCAGAATTGAACTCTTGTGACTATCTCTTTAATCTACCTTGACATTCTTGATAAAGGAAGTTGTATATTCTGAGGGAGGCACCTTAGCCTTTAAAATTTCACCTTTTTTGTTTTTTCTGAATTGCAGTCCAAGCATTTTCGATGCCAAATGGCATCAATATGTCTGTTCTCCAAATGTTTTTGATTTGAGCCTTTGTTTTGTTTGGGAGAATTTTTTAAGACCAAAGAAACCAATAAAAACATTGGAGACAATTTCTCTTTTAACCTTTTTTTCTTTCCCCAAAGCAAAAGGAGGGATAAAATTGATTTTAGTGGGTATGGAAATCACTACAGGTTGGAAGGTTTACTTTCTGTGTGCATTTTCCAAGTGTAATTTGAAACAAGGTTCTTCTAATTTCCAGGGGAGTTAATGTGTCAAAGCAGCTGCTGACCTTGAATAAAATCAGAAAATATAAATAAAAATCCTTTGAAAAACAACAGTCTTTGAAAATGAAGGTGATATGTAAAGAAAAGATTGTAATAGGCCTTTTAAAAATAAGAATAACATAACTATTATTTTCAAAATGTAGATGGCTATAATTCCAAATATGAAAATTTGCACAATCACACCTGTGCATGATTCCTTCTTCAAGAAGCATTCCACTGACATTTCATTTATAAACCCTATTTGTCCTTTTTTAAGTCAATATGATTCATTTCTCCTACTCCCTACCTCACTTCTGACCCTTCTCTTGTTCACAATACCATAGTCTATATTGTACCATTGCTGAGATTATAGTGGGTCCAATTGTTCCATTAATAAAGGTCTTTTTCCAGGTCTTCATTTTTTCTCCATTGAAATTTTTTTCAACTACCAGGAACACTGTAACTTTTAAATTTATAAATGAAAATCATTTTTTAAAAAAAGATTCTCGCTTCTCCATTATTTATGATAACTAATGTCTACAGGGGAGATTTTGGCATTCATGGAAAGCCCTTCAAATCCCAAGAGATCTGGAAGTCAAGGAGCATTCCTCAGTACATCTGGAAGTGAACAGGAAGAACCAGCCCATCAGACCTCCACCTATTAGTTGTTTGACAGCCATGAGCAAATGAATGAGGGATCAGACAATGGGGAAACCTGCTGAGGTCATCCTTGTTGTAAACCCATGAAATCCAATAACATGACAGATTTTATAACCTTGACAAGGGAGGAACTCAAGAAGGGAGTGGAAGGAAACAAACCTTAATGATGATCCCTCCCAGTTTCCCTTTAAGTATCTTCCAGGAATTTTAAACAAAAGGAATCTCCAGAATAATGCTGTTATGATCATAAACCAAAGTCTAGAGAAAATATGTAGCAATCTATTATATAATTTATAATAGTTTGTGTCTAGAATATTATAGTATTATCTATCATTCATAGTCATTACCTAAATCTTAATTCCTACAACAAATTCATAATTTTCTAAAAAAGTATAATTGTAGTTTTGAGCTATTAAATCTTTAAGTACATAATTGTTTCAGGATCTAATATCATACATAGAAAAGATAGCTTTTCCCCCTTACAGATTCTTCTCAGTAAAAAGATTTCAACTGATTAATTTATGTGTCTGTATTGATAAAGTACTTTGCTGCCATGCAGAATCACTAAATTTCTTTTAAGGATTTCCTTATCAGGCAAAAGAAAAAAAAGTCAAATTAAATGAGGAAATCACAAGGAAACCATAGGAATAAGGAATGGATTTTCTCCTTGTCAGTCTCCTTTGCTGATTCATTATCCATTTCATATCCCCAAACTGAGGAACTAAGAGTGTTCCCACAGTTTATCTTTGTTCTCTCTCTGTCTTTCTCACTCTCTCAAACACACATCCACATCATCATCATCATCTTCATCATCCATTTCCATGAATTTAGCTATCATTTCTATGTAGATCAGGGCTGTCCAACCTTATCTTTAGTGAGATCTCTGAGGTAGGTTGTCTTTGTTTACTAAAACATTTAGTAAACCCACAGGCCAGTGGCACTTTGGACAGCCCTGACATTGATGGTTCAAAAATCCATATAATCAGCCCCAGTCTCTCCCCTGAACTTCAGTCTTATACCACTAATTGCCTATTGTACATTTCTAATTCTGTGTTCTGGAAAAGTTTCAAATTTAACATGTATAAGGTCATACTCATTATCTTTTCCTCCCACTCTTACCTCTTTCAAGTTTACCTATTTCTGTCAAAGATGCAACTTTAGTACAAAGGTACAGATCTCCCAGTCTCCCCAGTTTTAAACCTCCACATTATACTGAACTCCTCATTCTCTCTTATCCCACATATCCAATTACTTGTCAAATCTTGCCATTTTTCCCTTAACTACATTTCTCACCGCATTTGAACCTTCCTAAACCTACCTACCTTAGTTCAAACTTCTTTATTCAACAAACAGATCTTTTTAGCCAAATTCTTCCCACCTCCATTCATCCTAAATATGGCTGCCAAGGAATTTTTCTCAAGCACAAATCTTGTGATTCCCCAAATTCAATCAAGTGTAATAACTAATTTTTATGCCTAGCTCTAGCCTATCACACCTTTCCTTAATCTTTATTTCCAGTTCTAGAGGAAATGCCCTTTCTGCATTCTATGGCCTTCTCTTTGGTCCTGTATAAAAAAACTCCATCATCCATTTCTATGCTCTAGATTTCTCCAATACCAGAGAGAATCCAATACCATAGAGAATCCATCTCTTCCTTTACAGTACAGATCAGGCACCATTTTCAGCATGAAGCTTTGGTGAATCCCTAAGCCAGTCATTGGTACTTCTTTTCCTCTCAAACTATTTTTTATTTAGCTATTTCATATATATTTGAATTCATTCTATATTTATGCAGAATATATTTACATATACTCATATGGGCTGTTTCCTTCATTTGAATTTAAGCTCCTTATGAGCTGGGATTGTTGCTATTTTTCTTTTTTACTTTTAACTCTTGATCTAACATATAAGAGCATAATAATTCTTTTCGACTGATTGACAGAGAAGTCTAAGACAAGGAGATATCTATCAGGATCAGCAAGTTCTCTGTAAATTGCCTAGAGAAATGAGCAAAATGACTTGGTCAAGGTCACTCAGTCACTATATGTCGGAGGCAGAATTTGAATCCAGGTTAGTCTAGCTTTGCGTTATGCAACTGTGTTCAAACCCTTGTATGTATAATTCCTTCTTAAAGATGCATTTCATTGACTTTCATTTATAGAACCTATTTGTTGCTCTGTTCTTTTTTTGGGTCTTTGTGGTAAATTCACTATCTACTAAGCCATTTGCCTTTTTACAGAGTTAACTTAAAAATTTTCAATTAATTTCCCTCATGGTTAGATAAATTATATCTTGTATTTGTTTTCAGTAACAAAGTCTAAATATTAATTTATTATTGAATAATAATTATATAATCTTAAATTAATAAATCACATTTGTACAATGCTTTAAAGTTTATAAAGAGCTTTCCAAAATCTCTATGAGATATGTTGTACAGGTGACAATATTCCCATTATGAAAATAAAGCCTTGAGAGATGAATTAAATTGTTTTGAGTCATAAAGCTCATAGGCAATATGGTGTAATGAAAAACTGTCTTGAATTTAGAATAAGAGGATACAACTTTGGATTCTGACTTGTGATTTTGGGCAAGTCACATTAATACCTGGGCTTCAGCTTCTCAATTTATAAAATGAGATAGATGGTCTGGAGACCATGATTACCAGACCCTATCAGGGGATAACAAGGTTAAAAATATTTTCATAATAAGGTTAAGACATTTTAATCTTATTTATTTATTTTATTTCTAATAAATATAGCTCTGTATAGCCCACATAAAAGTTTTTTTTCCAGGTCCTCAATAATTTAAAGAGTGTAAAGGAGTCCTGAGAATAACATGTTTAAGAAATGCTAGGCTAGAAGATAGCCAGATAAAATAATCATTAAGTTCTTAACTGTGCTAGGTTTTGTGCCAAAGCAAGCAAGCTAGTCCCTTATATTCTAATGAGGAAAGCAACACCTAAGTTGGGAGTTGGGGAGTTGGGTAGGGGGAACAGCACATAGTATGGAGAGGGCCAGGAAGTAGAGTATGTAAGGAGAAAAAGTTGTCCATTACCATTAGAATCTCATTATCAGAGACAGAGTTCAAGATTCTAGGGATGGGGGGGGGATGGTAAACAAAGCAGAAAGAGTATGAAAAGGGTCAACAAATGATTTCAAATGTGTTGAAGTCAAAATATATAGATAGCTAAATCTACTGATTCCAAGCTCAAGGTTACTTCTACTATACCACTGAATTGGATGTCCACAATTCTATTTGCATTATTATTCAGCTATAGCAATGATTGAATGATGCTGAGCTATGGTCTCATTAGTGGATCAAAAAACCATAAGGCAATGTGTACCTGAAAGCACTGAATTTAGATTCCATTTGCCAAGAAATAAATTAAATCTTTCCTACCCATCCACCATTTTTCTTTTTCCTGGCAGCACATGGAACACTTTATGGTGACACTTCATGGAACACATCTATAAACCAACTTACTGAATAGTGACAACTAGGACACATTTATTGTTGAAAAATAAATCTAGAAGCACACAGAAAGGATTAAGCATCTTTGGAACAGACTGGATAGTTACCTCTATCATGATCCCAAAGTCTACAATTCATTTTCACTCCCTACCACACCGACTGTGGTTTCAAGAGAATGAAGTATGAACTTGCACAATACAGAAAGCTTCAAGCATTGGATGATTTGAAGGGTTTCCTGATTGATGATAATATAGGAAATTAAGCTCTCTGAGAGCAACCACTTTGCTTTAATATTGGGTCTTCTCAGTGATAAGGAAATTATATTTATTAATTAAATAATATAAAGAAAGAGATCAACTGGGAACACAGTGAATAGCACACTGGATGTGGAATCATGAAGATTTATCTTGCATTCAACTCTGATCTCAGACACTACTAAACATATGATCCTGGGTAAGTCACTTAACCCTTTTGCCTCAGTTTTTTCATCTGTAAAATGACCTGGAGAAGAAAATGGAAAACTATTCCAGTTTCTTTGCCAAGAAAAAAACTCCAAATGAGGGCTTGAAGAATCAGACACAACTAAAATGACTGAACAACAAAAATATTTTTAAAAGATATTAGGCTTATCCTCAAGAAATGATTTTTTAAAAAAAACCTCTTGCTTTTTCTATGCTATGAATCAACAATCATGGCACGGGAGCAAATGATTTTTGCCACATGAATAACAAACCATGAAATGGAAATCTAGAGCTATAGAGAAAGTATTAGACATGGAGTCAGGAAGATTTTAGATCAAATCTTCAGATATTAAGTCAAATCAAGTCAACAAGCAGTTATTAAGTGATTTTTTTCCCATTTGTTAAGTGATTTTTATGGCCCTTGGTGAGTCCTGAGAATACAAATACAAGCAAAAAATAAGATAAGTGGGTATTTAAAATACTCAAAATTAATTACTAAGGACATATGGAGGAAGAAGCTATCTGCATCCAGAGAAAGAAGTGATTAATAGATGAAAAGAATGATTTCACATCTGTATGTGCATGTGAATGTGTGTGACTGTAAATACATATTTGTGTCTAATGCTAGCCATCTCTGGAGGGGGTGAGAAAAAAGTAATAACTTTATTACATGTTTATTTATCTTTACTATTATTTTATGTTACAAAAATGCTTGTTGAATTCCATAAACTAAAAGTAAAATAAAATTTTCAAAAAGTAAGATAGTATCTGCCCCCAAGGAACTTAATGGAAAATTAAAAATGAAAAAGTGGGGCAGAAAGAAGGTACCAATTGTGGTAGGAATGACAGAGAAGATTCAGAGAGCTAGGACTGGAACCTAGAAAGGAATGAAAACATGTCTAGCCTGAGCCCTTTTATTAAATAGAGGTTTTAAACCAGAGTAATTATAGGGTAAGAAGGTGTAAGAAAGTCTGCAAAGGTGGGAGGAGCCAGACTATAAAAGGCTTTATAAAACAAACAAGTTGTAGATTAGCTGTCTGTCTTTCTGTCTGTCTGTATATATGTATGTTATATGTATATATGTATGTGTTCTGTTTACTTTAGAGAACAATTATGATAATTATGCTTTGAGATACAGAAAATATTTACACTCACAAATATAAATAAATAATCTATAGTGAAGATATTTAGAATTAATGAAATATATATGATATAGCTATAGAATATGAATGCATATATATATATATAAAACATCATATGGAAAAACATGTATTTGCAATCTTTCAAAACACTTTTATCACAATTGTTTTCATAAGGAAATTGTACCATTATATCTACTCTCATGAACAGAATAAAATAACTAAAAATCACTAAATGGAATAACTAAAGCTCAGAAATTGTAAATGACTTAACCAAGTTCACAGCTTATAAATGAAAAACTGAATGAACAAATCTTTTGGTTCTCAATTTAGCAATTTCCTCTGTATGACATCACCACTGTGCATAACATTAAGACAGGAGCTCTTGATTTTTTTGAGATCATGGATCCTTTAAGCAGTTCACTAAGGCCTATAGATTCTTTTGAAGAATAAAGTTTTTAAAAATATAACATACAAAATACTATTAAGGAAACCAATTGTTCTGAATTACAATTATCAATTTAAAAAAAAGTTTGTGGACACCAGGTAAAGAAACAAGGCTTTTCTTTAAAATAAATTTATTGATTGATTTTTGAATTTTACAGTTTTCCTCCTAATCTCACTTCCCTCCCTCCACCCCCCCACAAAAGGTAGTCTGTTAGTCTTTACATTGTTTCCATGCTATACATTGATGTAAACTGAATATGTTGAGAGAGAAATCATATCCTTAAGAAAAAAAATAAAATATGAGATAACAAGATTACATATCTTATAATAACTTTTTTTAAATTAAAGATAATAGTCTTTGGTCTTTGTTCAAACTAGACGATTCTTTCTCTGGATACTTGTAAGTATTCTCCATCACAGATACCCCAAAATTGTTCCTGATTGTTGCACTTATGAAATAAGCAAATCCATTAAGGTTGACCATTATCCCCATGCTGCTGTTATGATGTACAATGTTGTTCTGGTTCTGCTCATCTCTTAGCATCAGTTTGTGCAAATCCCTCCAGGCTACTCTGAATTCCCATCACTCCTGGTTGCTCATATACCATAATTTGTTCAGCCATTCCCCAATTGATGGACATTCACTCAATTTCCAATTCTTTGCCACCATAGAGAAGCTATAAATACTTTTGTACAAGTGATGTTTTTACCCTTTTTCATGATCTCTTCAGGGTATAGACCCAGTGATAGTGTTGCTGGATCAAGGGATATGCACATTTTTATTGCCCTTTGAGTGTAATTCTAAAATGATCCCCAGAAAAGTTGGATGAGTTCACAGCTCCACCAATAATGCATTGGTGTTCCAGATTTCTCACATTCCTTCCAACATTAATCATTGTCCTTTCTGATGATATTGGCCAGTCTGAGAAGTGTGAGGTAGTACCTCAGAGATGTTTTAATTTGCATTTCTCTAATAAGTAATGATTTAGAGCAATTTTTCATATGACTAAGGATAGCTTTGATTTCCTCATCTGTAAATTACCTTTACATATCCTTTGATCATTTGTCAATTGGAGAATGGCTTGTTTTTAATAAATTTGATTCAGTTCTCTATATAACTTAGAAATGAATCCTTTGTCAGAAATGCTAGTTGTAAAAAATGTTTCCCAGTTTACTACATTTCTTTTGATCTTGGTTACAGTGGTTTTCTCTGTGTTAAAGCTTTTAAATTTAATGTAATCAAAATTACCTAGTTTATTTTTAATGAAATTCTCCATCTCTCTTCCTTGGTCATAAACTGCTTTCCTTTCAACAGATCTGATAGTTAAATTATTCCTTGATCACCCAGTTTGCTTATAATAATTTGGTCTTTTATGTCTAAATCCTGTATCCATTTTGATCTTATCTTGGTATGTGAGGTGTTGGTCTAATCTGAGTTTCTGCCATACTAACGTCCAATTTTCCCAAAAATTTTTTATCAGAGAGTTTTTAATAGCAAAAGCTGGACTCTGGGTTTATCAAAGCACAGATTACTATAATCATTTCCTGCTAGTCTTTTTCACTGGTCCACCACTCTATTCCTTAGCCACTATCAGACAGTTTTGATGACTGATGTCTTATGATATAATTTTAGATCTGGTAGGGCTAGGTCACCTTCTTTTGAACTTTTTTTTCATTAAATCCCTGGAAATTCTTGACTTTTTATTTCTCCATATGAATTTACTTAAATTTTTTCTAACTCATTAAAATAGTTTTGGGGGATTTTGATTGGTAAGAACCCAGACTTTAATTTATCTAAAGCAAAGAGATTGGAGAGGATTAGAGATTGTGATTGCTGTTTGGAATTTATGAATCTGGACCATGGAGATTAGATTATCATAGGTGAGGGACTTTCATGTAAAAAAAATGAGAGTGTAAGTGATGAGAGAGAAAGAGAGGATTTATCACTTCCACTATATTGATTATGATTTATGAAATGGAGGGGAGAGGTTAGGCATCTGCCTGCTACTTGGGAAATGACCATGTGATAGAGTTCTCTGCCCTCTATAGTCAGGAATAATGAACCTGGAGTGCACAATGATTCTCAATTCTTTTAATTCTCAACAACCCTGGATATTTTACACACCTGAGATCTTTGAAGTAGAAGGGAAAGTATTTGGCAGTTGGGCTGAAGATATGCTACACATAACATCATCCCAAAAGCCTTGGATAAGAAGCATAGTCCGAAAGTATTCTGAAAGTAGAAGATTCATTCATCTCTGAGTAGTCCAAAGCAAAGTTTGCAAAAAAAAAAAATCTTTAGTGTATTAAGCCTCAGGATCTATGATGTCCTTTCAAGAGAATCTTTTATTCAATACAACTCTTTCATGCATTCTATTGCAAACTGAACTGTTAGAAATACAAAAATAGTAAAGGCACTGTAATAGTATTAGATTATTAGTCAGGAGACCTGAGTTCAAATCTTAGGTCACTGACTTGAGGTTCCTTCATCTGATAAATAGGAATAATAATGATTGCACTATCTACTTCATAAAAATAATTATGAGGAAAGGACTTCATAAACATTATAGATGTGAATTATTTTTGTTAAGCACCCCCACAAGGTCCCCAATGTGGCACTACACTTGTCTACTAATACAGCACCAAGCTCCTGACCACACTTTTCCTACCTTGAAAATGTTTATTGTGCCCTCTGTCGCTTCAAAAGTTTTCTCCTGCTAACCAAAAAACAAAACAGTGCTAGTGCTATAAGACAGTGATATTTTATATTTGTTTCTCAAATGTAGAGAGAACATGTGGTGTAATAAAGAAATAATGTACTTGGAGTCAGGAAAACTGTGTTCAAATACCATCTCTAATATTCATTAAATGAGTGACCATGGCACAGTACTTCTCTTAAAGGATAAATTGCATTATCTGTGAGAAAAAAAGGGTGATAGAAGTATGTTATTATTAGTGTTTTTTGTATTTTTAAAGGGAGAATTCTAAAGTCATTTTCTGATTCTGACTTTCAAGATTTCAAGCACTGTGGGATACCAATGATGAATATATGCTTCAGAGGGCATGCCTCAAAACACAATATAGAATGTAGGTGGTCAGTCATTTGTTCTATGGGTAGGGCTCATTTTGAGAATAGGGCATGGGGCAATAGAATATTAACCTGTAGATAGACTAAAGAAAACCTAACTCTTTTAAGATATATATTTCCAGCAAATTTCAAACTACCATTCCAGGAAATAATCAGAGGAAATTGAACATTAAACAATGGAAAATCAAGATCAGAAATATATAAATATATACGATCATTTCCTTTTTTTTTAGTTTTTGCAAGGCAATGGGGTTAGTGACTTCCCTAAGGTCACACAGCTAAGTAATTATTAAGTTGTCTGAGGTCAGATTTGAACTCAGGTCATCTTGACTCCAGGACCTGTGCTCTATCCACTGCACCACCTAGCTGCCCCCCAGTTTCCTTTTTTAATATAGTATTGTGCAACAAAGTATGTGGTTTCATTGTTCATTAATTGAAAATGAACATGAATATTGGAGAATTATTACTATGTCTCATGACATACAGGACAGATTTCTATAGTTTTATCACATTAATAAAAGCCCAAATCTAACCTCCCTCATGATAAGAAAATTGAGTCTAAACAACCGGAAGGCTCAGCTCACAAATGGACCTTTTGACTTAGTTGAATAATCATCTCTCATAAAAAAAGATCCTGGGGAAAGACCAGTGTTCTGACTGTTACAAATCAACCCAGCCTACCTTTGTCCTTCATTTCAATTGAGCTCACTTAGGGAGCATTTAATCCTTTAAACCTATCTTTTGGGAGACCTGCTTCTCAGGTGCAAGCTATTATGCTTACTGTCCCTCCAGCAATATGTTACATAAGTGTTAATTCATCATCAGAGAAAGGCATTCTGATGGTGTATTACAGAAATTCTGGCACTGTACATGGAAACATAGTCCCAGAATCATATTTTCCTTAATATTAGGAAACAACAGTCAAACCAACCTCTCAAAAGCTAACATTGAACAAGTCAGTCAAATGTGCCAGCTATTTTCCTGGACCCACATAAGTGGCTAAAATTTCATTCATTCAGTTTCACTAGTAAGATGATACACAGGTAAATATTCTGAGGGCCCAATTGCTATTTAATCTATAAAGTGGAAACATCTTATGGTATCAACCAATCAATAAGCATTTATTCAGAATCTTCTATATGCTAGGGATACAAGTAAAAAAGAATTAAATAATTCTTCTCAACAACCTTAAATGCTATCAATATGCATCTCTATAAACATATACAGAATAACCACAAACAAAATAAATGAAAAATAAATATAAAGTAGTCAGATAAGAAGGGCCCTGGTAATTGAGAGGATTAGGAGGATTCATGAAGAAGTTAATACTTATGCTAGGTCTTGAAGAAAGAGAGAGAGGCCAGTGAAGAGGGAGTACATTCCATAAACATACAGAATGACCAATGAAAAGGCACAGAAGTGGATGGGAAATGGTGTGCTATATAAGAGAGACAGAAAAGGTTAGTTTGATATTATTGTAGAGTGTGGGAAGGGTAATAACAATGATTGCTAAGCGGTCCTTTTCAATTCTCAGTGATTATAATTAATAAAGTTGGTCACCATGGGATGAGTATATTTGACCACAGAAACCATTTTCTAAGACTATGACATAGTTGATAGAGCACTAGGTTAGGAGTCAGAAAGACTCATCTTCATGAGTTCACTTCCTTGAGATCTGAGCAAGTCCCTTAACCCTGTTTTCCACAATTTCTCATCTGTAAAATGATTTGTAGGAGGAAATAACAAACCACTCCAGTATCTTTGTCAAGAAAACCATAAATGAGGTCACAAAGAGTTTGACCCGGCTAAACAACAATCCACATCAATGAAGACAGGGATCTTTGAACTAAATTACTTTGGACAAGTAGCTAAACCTCTTAAGTCTGGCTTTCCTCATCTACAAATTAAGGATAATAATATATCTATTATATAATTCACAGAACTGTTGTGAAGAAAGTATGCTGGAAACTATAAGAGTATGATATAAATGGGACTCAAGGTGATATGGTGGGAAATGTAGTGGATTTAACATCAAAGAATATAAGTTTGAATTCCAACTTTTGCCACCCATAAACAAGTCACTTGACCTCAATGGACTTGAATTTCTTCATCTAAAAAATGAGGTGGTTAAACTAAATGGAATGCATTCTCTTTCTTTTGACCATGTTATAAAATGCCTTTTTTGCCTTCCTCAGTATGGCATTAAAAAAAGCAAAAACAGAAACAAACAGAAACATTAAACTTTGACTAGGAAAAAACCCTCAATTTGAATTCTGGCTACTATTTAATAATAGAGTGATTTTTTTAGGCTAGTCTCTGAACTACTCTGATGATTCTCATTTGTAAAATGAGAAAGGGGTGGACTAAATGAATTCCAAGGTCCCTTCTAGTACTAAGACATCAATAATTCTCAGATAAATATGTTACTCTTACTCTATCATTCTTTATTATAAAAACATACAATCCAGATTTCAAATTCTGTCAGCTTAGCTCTATAAAAATGCTCTCTTCAGTATTTCAGAGGATTTCTTTTGGATTGCCACTGCCACCTTACCTTAAGTAACTAAAATCATGAGACTGAAGAAACTTGAAAAAACTTTATCAAAGTTTCTACTGTGAGTTTTTAGTTTCTTCATGAAACTTTATTTTTTATTCTTGGCAATTTTAAAATAACCTTCTGAGTGAAATTTCTATTTCTAAATGGATCTAAGCATGGACATCACTAACAATGAATAGTTACGCTAACAACTTATGTGCAAAGTTTTTTATCAAAAAAATTACCTATACATTAAAAGAATATGACGAGGAAGCAGTTTTGAAAATTTTGAAATCATTCATTTTGAACCACTTGAAGAGCCAAGGAAGATAAACAGAAATGTGTTATTTTAGAACTCATAATGATTAAATATACAACATTGTAAAAAGTCAAATCCCCCTCTAAACCATAGATGTATAATGAATGAATAAGATATCATTTCTCTGGGGGCGGCTAGGTGGCGCAGTGGCCCTGGAGTCAGGAGTACCTGGGTTCAAATCCAATCTCAGTCATTGAATAAGTGCCTAGCTGTGTGGCCTTGGGCAAGCCACTTAACGCCATTTGCCTTGCAAAAACCTAAAAGAAAAAAAAAAGGTATCATTTTGCTCTCTGACCCTGTACTTATTCATTCTGTTTTATTGCTAAAAAGACTCAGGATCATCAGATTTTAGAGTAGGAAGATACTTTAAAGATTTTGTACCCATTCTTCCCATTTTTCAAATAAGGATACATAAATAAATAAATAAACAAACAAATAAATAAATAAATAGATAGATAGATAGATAAATAGATAAATAAGTGAATAAATAAAATTAAAAAAGGATGCAAAAATCAGCAGTGAAATAGGACCTGTGAGTGGTCACTGTACTTCTTATTGAAAGAGACCTTCAGGGGTGCCTAGGTGGCACAGTGGATAGACCACCAACCCTGGAGTCAGAAGCACCTGAGTTCAAATCTGGCCTCAGACACTTAATAATTGTCTAGCTGTGTGACCTTGGGCAAGTCACTTAACGCCATTGCCTTAAAAATAAAAAAAGTTAAAAAGAGAGACCTTCACTCCCCAAAGTACACATGCATGTAAATAAATGGATGGATGTATATGCATGTATAAACATACATATATACATATATGTCATCATATGGAGCCTATACATTCTGTCAGAGCTTAAAGGAAGAGACAGGCACAGGTGCTGAAAAGAAAGACTCAGTTCTACTGAAATCCATTCTTCAATCAGTATTCTAGGCTAGGTTTTCTTCCATAGTGACTATGACACCAAGGTTCCTTTGTGTCTTGTGGCAATGTTCTAACCTGAAAGGGATGCCAGTATTCTGTTTCCCATAATTGTTTTCTGTTCCTAATCTCTGGGCAGAAATTACAAGTGTCTGTTTTCATTATCCTTTTTTATGTTGAACCTAATGGAAGGGTGGGTTCAGTTTCTAGGTTCCCAAGTGTCAGTGTGATGACAGTGAGCAGTCTTTGCTACTTTAGTGATTAGGAAAGCATGTACAATGTAAGATGAATAGGATATCCTGTCTCCACCCTCCCCACCCTCCCACACATGCCCATCACGTAAAGCTGCCCACCTAAATAAATACTCCCTTACATGATTTACATCCCTTGAATTTAACAGTGTGTTAATAGGGATTCATTTCTTCAAACTAAAGTATTTTGGGATACCTAAGAGTCATTTATTTCAAAACCCTTCTCAAATGAGAAATAAAATATGTATGGTGATAGAAAAATATCAATGCTTTATTTCAATGAAGAGAAAGAGAGATTAACTACAGAAACTCATTCAACTATCTTCATGGAAGTTTGCTATTTCAAACCAGAATTATTGAAAATGTCAATAGAAGGCAAGTTTGCAGACCATACAAATCTTTTTCTACAATGATTACTTTTCATGAGAAAAATATCAGTATTTTACATATAATAGGCAATTATGTACATTCTGTGCATGTGTGGGTGGTGAGATAGAGTGAACCTATCATATAAACACATTTAAAAACCATTACATTTTAATTAAGGCTGAGTTGACAGCTCCTAACTGACTTGTGTCATGGAGATAAAATGGCAACTTGGCCTTTTTTTTTAAGATCTTGTTTAAGATCATCACTTCCTATGTGAGCAGTGTCCACCTAGCAGAGCAAAACAATGATCTGAGCACTGAGACTTTGGGGATGGGTGTTGGTGAAAAGATTTCCTTGTATTATTTTTGTGAGGTTTCCTGCTTGCCTCCTCACTGGTGATTAAGTTGTAAGTCAGAGAACACAAGTGACTTTTATGAAGCACCTTGCAAAATTATTTCCTCTGAAACATGATGAATTTGCACCTCCCCAGTCAAAGTCCAGCAGGATCTTCTCTGCAATTAGCAACAAATGGACCGGGATGTGCGTAATCACTAAAGTTGCAAGGGAAACTACCTTGAACCTCTGTCTAATAATCTCATGTGATTGTGGATAGAAATCTCATTGTCCTTAGAGGTCACAGATACTGCTGCTAACTAGGCTGTTATTCCTGTGTGAGGTGTGGTTCAAAAAAGTCATCCTTTCCCAATGGGAAGAATATGAAAGGTAGCAACAAATATAAGGGATGTTGACATTAGATTTGAGTTAGGGTTGTCCCATGTTCCATATCTCTTTGAGTCTCAGTTCCCTGTAAAGAATTTTTTTTTCAAATCCATATCTATGATTTCATTGGTGTCAAAGAGGAAGTTCCCTCTACCAATGCCGATGAATAGCTTTTCTATCAAGACTCTCAGAGAGTTATCTAGGGGCACTGAGATATTAGAGGATTTGTCCACAATCACATAACCAGTATGGGTCAAAGTAGGTTCTAGAACCCAGGACTTTCTGACTCTGTGAACAACTCTCTACATCCTCTATCATGCCATTTGCTTATAGGGAATTGACAGAGTTATTTATAATTATTTGATATATATAATTATTTTATAAGCTCTAAAACACTAAATTATACAGCCCATCCCTAACTGGTTTTGGTACCTCCATACACTGGAGTTTCCATCATAGAAGAACCACAAAACAATAAATAATCTGCTATATCAGAATGGTACTTCAAAGTAAGCTGAATGTCTAAGATGTAGCAGTGGAGAAGGGCACATGATGGGCGTGATCTGATCCAAGGGAATGGTGAAGTCAGTTCTCATTAGTCAACAAGGCAATTTTTGAAATTTTCAGTTGAATGTTCACACCTCAGAAATTAGGAAATGACAATTCAGGTCTTGATTTCTTTTTCTTGATAATTATTTAGATTTAAGGTAGATCAAAACAGGAGAGGAAAAAATATCAGGAAAACCAATTAAATGGCTATAGAAATAGTAAAACTGACATCTGTTGAGAGACTAAACAAGGGTAGAGGCTGCATAAGAAGGACAAAGGAGATAGACTACAAGAGATATTAGGGAGGTTGAATTGATTACTTGGCAACTTACTGGCTCTGGAAAGTAAAGGAGAACAAAAATCCAAGTAGGACTCAAATTTACAAACTATACTATTGGAATGAGGGTAGCATACTCAGCAAATGTAATTTAAAAGAGAAATGGGTTTGAGTAATGAATTCTATTTTAGCACATGTTGAGTCTAAGATGCCCAGAAGGCAAACAGTTGGAGAGTTACAGTAAGTTTTAGTTACTATACATCTGAAGTACAGGAGAGAAATTAAGGCTGAACATAAAGTTTTGTCATCCACCTACATAAAGATGATAACTGAATCCAAAAAAGTATATACAAAGAAAAAAGAAGACAATCCAGGGCAGAGCCTTGGGGGCCAGGAGTACCCATACTTGGAGAGTTAGAGAAGAGGTTAAGAAAGATCTGTGAGGCAAAAATAGAAGAGTAAGGGAAAGCAATTTCACGGAAACCAAAGTTAGAGATAAAGGGGAAGACAGGAGGTGTGACAAAAGTTACAGAGAGGTCAAGTCTGAAACCATTTATTAAAACTTATTACAAGATGGGTACTGAAAAGAGGACGTTAGAAAGAGTGGTGGCATGGGAGAGGAGAGGGTCACAGACTTGAAATGAAAGAAACTTTGGTTCAAATCCCATGATAAATATTTATTAGCTATGTTACCTTGGTCAAATCAGTCAACCTCTGTGCCTTGGTTTGTTCATCTGTAAAATGAGGGTGCAAGGGCTTGTTTGAATCTAAGGTACCTTCTAGATAAAAATATATAGTCCTATGATTCTATGGTGAAGCACTTACCCAGATCATAGGCAATCTGGAAGCAGTTTCAGTTGAATGGTGGATTGCAACCCAGATTACCAGGGGTTAAGAAGTGAATGGGAGGTAAATAAATAAATGTAACAAGGATAAACAGTCTTTTCCTAAAGTTTAGTTCTGAAAGATACAAGAGATATCGGATGATAACTTGACAGGATGGCAGGATTAGGGGAAGTTTTTCTATTTGATTTAATAATGGAAATAAAACAACATGACCCCAGTTCATAAGGAATAAGGATAATCTTGGCAGTTCAAATGTACTTTAAATGGATCTTGTCTTGTTTACCTACTATCACAAAAATAGCTGGGCACTTTGTTACTCCTTAATCTCCTAAGAATTCACAAATTAAAAAGTATGCTATGAACATACAATCTCATAGAAATGGAGTCCTTGGTAGTTTAATTGTTATGGCATTGAACTTAAATTGAAACTAATTTAGGCAGTGCTCTTATTTTTACACTGGGTAAATCTACCCATGAGTCATTAATATTCTTGCAATAATTAGAATTGTACTGGCATTAATATAGTTCCTACACATCAGAGTAAGTAAATTTCTAATGATTTTATATATTGCATAGTTATTTTAAATGCAATTTCTCTTTCTATATCATCCTGCTACATGTAAGTGGTAATATATAAAAATGATGATGATCTACATGGATTTAACTTATATTCTGCCAATTGTTTAATGTATGGTTGCAATTAATTTGAGCTAGGATTCCCTAATGAAACTATCATATCAACTACAACAAAACAAATTTGTATTTCCTTCTTCCTTACTCTTATTCTTTTTATCTCTTTTCTTGCCCTGTCACTGTATTTAACATTTTTAAAAATACTGTGATAAAAATGAGATAATAATGGACATTCTTACTTTTCAACTAAATTTAATGGAAAAGCCGTTGGTTTGTTGTCATTACTTATGATTCTGGCTTTTAATTTTACATGTTTATCATATTAAGAAAAGTATTCATCTTTTCTACATTTTCACATAAATCAAAAGTTTATTGCTATATTTACTAATATGATACCATGATTTTGTTTTTCCTGTCTTGCTTAAATAAGTGCAGTTAAGTATCTACTATATGCCTGTCTCTGCACTAACTGCTGGGGACATGAAAGAGACTTAAAATTCATTCCCTCTCTCAAGGAGCTTATAGATTAATGAGGGGAATGTGTAAACCATGTACAAACATTGTATTTACAGTTGTGGTTATTAATATGGTCATTTTTTGTTTGTTTTCTCAATATTGTACTAATAATTGTTTTCTCAATATTGCACAATAAATCCAAACTTGTCATAGTATATGTTACATAGGTAGTGGGGTAGCTTGAGCCAAATTTGACATCTTCTTCAAGTACTAGCTACTTGACCCTGACCAAGTCATTTTCTCAATCTCAATTTACTTATCTGTAAAACTGAGATAATAATAATCTTTATCTCAAAAATTATTGAGAATCAAATAAGGGGTGGCTAGGTGGCGCAGTGGATAAAGCACTGACCTTTGAGTCAGGAGTACCTGGGTTCAAATATGGTCTCAGACACCTAATAATTACCTAGCTGTGTGGCCTTGGGCAAGCCACTTAACCCTATTTGCCTTGCAAAAACTAAAAAAAAAAAAAAGAGTTTGGAGAATCAAATAAAAATTATGTAAAGTTCTTTACAAAGTTCAAAGCACTATGTAAATGCTACCTATCATTATTTGTTATGTTACAATAACTTCTATAAATTTATTTTAAATGTTTTCATCAATGATCATTAGATATGTTACTTCAAAGTTTTTTTTTCCTTTGTTTTGAATCTCTCTGGTTTAGATATCAAGATCCTGTGTCAAAGAAGGAATTCAAAAGAATATATCCTATAAAAAGTTTATATAATAGAATTTTTTTAAATAGTTGATAGAATTTGTAGTCTGATCCTGAGGTTTTTTCTTCCCTTTGGGGATTTCATTTGTAACAATCCATTTTTTTAATAGTATATTTTTTTAATTCCCTAATTCTTGCTTTGCTAATCTGGACATTTTGCATTTTTGTGAAATTCCTCCATTTCACTTAAGTTGTTGGTCTTACTGTCTTTCTAATACTAATAAAAAAAAATAGAATAGTCAATAGAAATGTTTAGGAACACAACATAAAGAAGCAAATGAACAATATAGCCTAGGGTTCAATAACCCCAAATAACCCAGATACAATTTTAAAGACTCACTATTTGACAAAAATGGCAGAAAAAAACCAGAAACCAATGTACAAAAAATTAAGGCTAGGCCCACACTTCACACCATATACAAAAATAAACTTCAAATTAATAAATTACAATCTATAAAAGATCACATCCTAAACAAATTAGAAGAGAAAGAAGAAACTACATTTCAGATCTGTGGAAAGGGGCAATTTTGATTTCATAAAAATTTAAGTTTTTGTATAAGCAAAAAATACAAATAAAAATTATAAAACAACTATTTGTTGTTTGGGAGCCAGGAGAATCTTTGCAATGTTTCTCTGAAGAACTCATTCAAATCTAAAATGATAGAAACTATGTACTTCACTTGATATAGTTAAAAGATACAAACAGACTTTTTTCCAGAGGCAAATGCAAGTAATTAATATCCATGATTTTAAAAAGCTCTATATCTCTAACAATTAGGGAAATGCAAACTTAAATTTACAAAAAATTAGGTAAAAGGATAGATGTTGGTTGCGTGACAACAGTTACTTAGCTGCATAGTTTCTATTCATATCTTAGCTTCTATTTCCTATATTCTCCCTCTCCCCCAAAAAAAAGAAAGATCAAAGAAAATTGAAAAGGACCCCTCTGTACAAGAATATTTATAGAAGTTCTTTTCTGTAGTGGGAAAAAATTGAAAGCAAGAGAATGTTCATCATTTTAGGGAATGGAGAAACAAATTATGGTATACCAAAACAATGTAAATATAATTGTTATAAAAACATTATAAAAGGTACTGTTTCAAAGAAATCTAGAAAGACTTCTATGAACTGATACAGAAGAAAATGAGCAGAGCTAAGAAAATAAATTATATAACAGCACCATTAGAAGGAAAACAGTTTTGAAGGACTTATTCAGATAAATGTAATTAAAAGTTTTGACTCCTGACCAATGCTAATGCATGATGTCCACCTCTTGATAGAGAGGCAATGGATTCAAAATGCAAAATGAGATTTTTTTGGTTCATGGCCAATGAAGTAATTTGTTTTGTTTACCTATACATAATTGTCATAAGATTTTTGCTTTTCTTTTTTTCTTTTTCCCAATAGGGAGGAAGCGATGTAAGAAGGAGAAAAAAATAAATGTTTCTTAATAAAAATGATTAAATTAAATTTTTAAAAAAAAGAAGAAATGGATAATATAATTTAGGGAAGACATTCTTTCCTAATTACTATTTGTGCTCTGAGCTCATATATCCTGGGAATTCCAGTCATTTTCTACCTCTGGCATGCCGCAAATATTTAAGAATCTCAGAATTGGAAGAAGCACTAGAAATCATCAAGTTAAAGTGTTCTTAATCTCTTTGTATCATGGGCCCCACTGGCAATCTGATGAAGGCTATGGAGCCTTTCACAAAATAATAGTTTGATTTTTAAATTCATAATTAAAGAAAGTGTTAGGTTTCCTTTAGAGTTAGTGAAAATAAAGATGCAATTTTTTTTCCTCCAAGTATATAGATCCTTGAGAATCTATAAGCCTCAAATGAAGAACTTCTGATCAAATCCAACCTATGCCTAAACAGAAATCTCTTCTGTAGAACCTCTTTCAAATATTCATTCAATGTCTATTTGAAGACCTCTAATAATAGGGAATTTACTGTTTTCCAAGACTGTGCATTCTGCTTTTGGGTGGTTAATTTTTAGGAATTTTTCCTTATATGGAAACTAAATCTGACTCTTTGGAATTCCTAACTATTGTAACTAGTTATGATCTCTAGAGTTGTGGAGTGGGGGATGGGGAAAGAAGTTTAATATTTCTTCCACATGCCAAGATCTTCAAGATTGAAATTAAGTCTCCCCCTATGTTTTCTCTTCTGGTGAAACACTCTCAATTCTTTCTCCATACTTCTCCAACTTGACCTCAAGAACCCTTAATATGTAGACTCTGGATACATTCCAATCCTCTCTAATATAATAAGCATTTATTAAAAACCTCTTACCTAGAAGACATTGAAACACTGAATGTCCTTCCTGAATCACATTATCCAGAACTATATTCAATATTTTATATGTGATCTGACCAGGGCAAAGTTTAGTAGAACTGAGACTTTATTCTTTCTTGAGAATAAATCTCACTTAATATAGTCACATTAGCATTGCTTTTTTCCCCATTTGTCTCATATTGACTTTGCAATACACTGAAAGACTCAAACTCTTTTCAAAAAAATCAAGTTGACAAGAATTTATTACTTACTATGCACAAGAATTATGCTAAGTAATAAGGATACAAAGATAGAAAAAATAAAGAAATTTTCTGCCTAGAGAAGCAGAATCAGGAGAGGAATGAAAGATGAGTACCCTGGGATCCTTCCTCAACATGGAAAAACTCAACAGTAAGAGAAGAGTATTGCAAGACAAAATGAAGAATCAGGGAGGAAAGGCCGAGGAGAGATGATAGCGAAGTCCAGAGAGTCAGAAACACAGCCAGGAAAGAAATTTTTAGATGAACTGCTACCAATTTCTAATTTGCACAATGATTTTTTTTTATTCTGAACAAAAACACAAAATGTTTCATTTATTACTGTTCAATTTCACTTGGTTGGATTTGATTCCTGCAAGCTATCCATTCATTGTATCAACTATTCCTCTCAGCCATGAAGAAGAAAATCAGAAGAAAAGAAACCAGTTCCATTTATGCCTTTGTGAATTAATGATTAAAACAGCATTTATTATGTGCTTACCATATACTAAGCACTGTGCTAAAAGCCAGTGATATAAATAGAAAAGGTTGGATAGCCCCCTCCTCTTTTTTTATTTATTTAAGGCAATGGGGTTAAGTGACTTGCCCAAAGTCACATAGCTAAGCAATTATTGTGTCTGAGGTCAAATTTGAACTCAGATACTCCTGATTCCAGGGCCAGCTCTATCCAGCTGCCCCTAGCCCCTCTTCATAAACTTTACTTGGGGGAGACAACACACAAAAGACATTTCAGTTTCTGGGTCAGTAGAAAGATCTAAAGTTTCTAAGTGGACAGCAAGGTCAAGGAGTAATTAGGTTGTATCAGTGGGTCAGATAACAATGCTGTGGTCTGGAAGGTAAAGAACTACTACAAACAACAAGGTTAAGTGATTGGCAAAAAATCCTTTGGGGATTGTCACTATGAGCAATGTCTTTCAGGTTTGTTGAACTACTGCTTTCTCTTGCAGGTTTACTAAGACTAGATTATTCTGTTAATTACTACACACTCAAGTTGATAAATATTACTTGAATGAAAGTGAGTTTCATTGAACTGAAGTTGGTTTATCCAAGAACCCAATGCTCTGCCATTTCACTAGAAGTTGTCTATTAATGAGTGAATTATATATATATATATATATATATATATATGTATGTATAGTTGAAAGAAGGTATAGGAATCATTATATGCACTCATGCCCATTTCACAGATGAGAAAATTGAGATCCTGCTATAGTTCTTTTAGTTTAAAGGTTAGAAATGCAAAAGGTCATATTAATCTTAATTCTCAGATTATAGGAAAACTCTTCTCATTTTTGTTGAGCATACAAAAAGAATTTTTTTCTCAGAGGAACTTTCTCTCCAGAGGGAGATTCTTAACTGTAGCCACCAAGCTCTTTAGAACAAAGAAGAAAGTTTCTTCAGTTATTACCTTCAGTTTTAAATCTCTTTTTCACCTGTATTTCCAGGCCACTAAAGAAAGAAATTCTTTCAAGAACCTTTATCAGTTTAGGATCAAAATATTCATTCAACTCCCCACTTAACTTCTTATGTTTGGACTACATTAAGTGTCTATTTTAGACGTTTCCTTCCCATCAAACTGTCAAGACTTTTTATACTTCAGAATACCCAGTTTATCAATTGTACATTTTTTTTCTCCCATGCAAAATGAATGAAGAAAAAAGGTAGAGAAATAAAATTATATCATTGGGCAAGGCATCAGAGTCCTTCTTCTGTCCAAGCATATTTCAAGTTTTTTTTTTTTTGTATTTATAATGCAGCCAACAAGAAAGCTGCCTTATGCACCTATATGTCTTAAGTTATAAACATGTCTTATGAAAAAATTCTGATAGCCTCCAATCAAGGAGATATGCATAGAAATTTGTTTGACTTTTTTCCAAAAGCAGTAATCACTTCAAATTGAAGAAGAAGCCAGGAACTAACTTGAAGACAAATACATATCCATAAAATCTGAAAACTTTGCAGAGGAACTGACTAACTCAGAATTTTAAACAGTCTTAAAATCAACTGTCTTTTAACTTCTGTTGTTTAGATAAAGAAGGTAATTAATGACTAGTAAGCACTTGAAACAATGAAGGGCCATTGTATACTGATCAAAGCAGTCAAACATCTTTGGTTTCTATGTTCTGCTATTTATTGGTAGCTAGGTAGTTATTTAATTACCAATTTATATAATGAAGTCATTTATTTCTGTCAAGATAGTCATAACCAAAGGCATGATGCAAATAAAGGATGAAAATAAATTCAAATCAATTCATCAGCCAAGTATGAGCTTCTCTACAATGGAGGCCTTCTTTAATTGTTAAAGGTCTGCTGTTGTGATTAGACTGATTGGCTTTTTGGCTGGATTTCAATCATTTATGATCTCAATTTCAGATAAAATAAATATGGTGAGAAATAGCCATCAGATAGTTTGTTTTGGCAGGTGTGATCAACCTAGGGTACATTCATTTACCTACCACAGCATCTGGCAAAACAAATGACAGTAACCAAGGAAAATGGACTTTAGTTTTCACCCATCAAATCTTAGGAACAGCCATGCCTTCAGAAGTTATTAAGGTATTTTATTTATTTGACTGATTAACTTCTAGTGAAGTTTCTTTTGGGGAAAAAGGTTTTGTAAAATCTATTCCCCAATAATTTCAGGAGAAAGGGAGGGAGTGGGGAGGGAAGGAGAGGAGTAACAAGGAGAGAGAAAGAGAGACACAGAGACAGAGAGACACATAAACACAGAGAGAGAGAGAGAGAGACAGAGACAGAGAGACAGAGAGACACATAAACACACACACACACACACACACACACACAGAGAGAGAGAGAGAGAGAGAGAGAGAGAGAGATGATTTTTAACTAAAACTGTTGTAGGCACTCTAAATGACTCAGTTTGAAAAACTTCAATTATCCACATTCTCCTCTGAAACAGGGGAATTATAATATATATATATATATATATATATATAATATATATATATATATATATATATATATCAGAGAATCATAGAGATTAAGAGTTGGAAAGAGTTTCAGAGCTAATTTGAGACTAACCCTATCCTTTTATAGAAAAAAAGAATTGAGGGCCAAAGTGGTTAAAAACTCAATCATAGAGATGAAGATCATTTGGTAGAGAAATGTAAAGCAAAGATAATAGGAAGAGTCAGGAAATGCTGCTATCTGTTGTTAAGAGCTAATGCTCATTTTTCAAAATTTTCAGCACCTCAAAATTGAGTCCTGGAAAACAAATATAGATGAATAATAAAGGCAGACTCTATTTTTTAAACTACATTTTAAAATAATATACATTTGGAAATACTATGGACACACCTTTATAGACATCATCTTGAACCCTTTCCCTTTCTTCAGGATTTGAAGTGGAAACACATGTCTTGAAGGCATTTGTGTGAAATGAGGTAGGGAATGTCACAGGAAAACTCACTGGAATCTGGGTTTGATTTGCCCACATTTGATGCCATATGGTTACAATTAGTCCAAAAGCCAGGCAAACATATGGCTTCATAATCTTATGTAAACAAGATGATGAAGTTTAGCCCAGGTCTATCTCAACTTAACATGATTTTTCACATTTACAACCTTGGTCTTTTTTGTTCACCTAAAAAACAGATGGACAACTAAATAACCTGCATGTGATGTCAAAATGCATATTTAGTTGGGGGCAGGGGAAGGAAAAAGAGAGGAGGAATAACATGACAAATTACATCACTCTTTTAGATTAATATGAATTTCTGAAAGAAACAATTTATGAGTCACTGAGATTCTACAGGGCCTAAGGAGCCATTTCCTAAGTGAGAAACATTACATAATTGGATTTTAGTGGAAAACAGGGTGCTGCTACCATTCTAATGATACATTAATAATCACAAGAAGAAAGTTAAAATTTATATGATGCTTTCAGGTAGCAAACTGTTTTATATATATATATATATATATATATATATATATTCATATATGTGGATTATATAATATATAATATATAGTATTATGTAAATATGTATATATATGTATAAATATGTGTATATACATGTTTGTTTTTCATTTGATCCTCAAAGACAGCATCTGAGGCAGGCACTGTTTCATGGCACATCTCCATAACTGACTTGGTAGTTAGGTCAGCACAGCCTACCCTTAAATATATAATTGGTTTATGCTTGTTTAAAATCATTCTACTGTTCATTTTTAAAGCTTTGTAAAAATTCAAGTTAGCATTATTTCTTTTGATAGGTGCCTTTGGAGATGTCTCATTTAAGTTTGATTTTATGTTATAAGGAGGCAACCCAAAATAGCAAATCCATTTTTTATTTCACCTTAGACAATATGGAATTATGGTATGGAAGAAAGAATATCAGTCTTGGAATCAAAGAATGAGGGATTCAAATCCTTTTGTTACTTATGTAGTCACTTAATCAGTTTGATCCCCAGTTTCTCTATTTACAAATGAATAAACTGGACTATTGTATGTCCCCATCTATAAGACACACTTTAATTTGGGGGCTGGAAATTTGAAAAAAAATGTATTACATAAAGTTACTGAACTCAAGTTTTATTCATCATAAAATTCATACAATTCCTCATCACTTTCCTTAGCTCATCCTCATCTGTGTTTGATGATGAATCACTATCCTAGGAGAGGTTTTTATCTGTGGTTGACCACCAGCACTCCCTGAGCAAGTCTGGTGCTGGACACATGCTTAGTCCATTCTGTTTCATGAACTTGAAGCACCAGTTGTGTCCTCTTTAATCAGTCACTTCTTTTTCATCAACAACTCTTCTGGCCTCCTGCTGAACCATCTTTGTGGACACAGGAATTCCAATTGCCCTTTGCTCTTCAATTCATCCCTTCAATTCCCTCTCTAACTCAGGCCATTTTGCTGACTTGCCTCTCATGGTCTTCTTCTGCAGGAGCATTTTCAGGAGGGTTTCTTCTTCTCTTAGTCAGGCTCGGATTGTTTTTTCAGTTGGAGAAGGAACAAACTGATGTTCAGCAGCACAATTTCCATTCGCTTTTGCAAACTGGATCATTTTGAACTTGAATTCAGCACTGGAAGAAAATCTTTTCTGAGCCATTTCTGGGCAAAATGTGGCAAAATGTAACCTAATATACTGTAACAAATGCAAAACAAATGAGCACAAAGACAACAAAAACTAAAAAGCAGGAAATGCAAATAAAAAAATTCTACAACCACTGTATAAAATGCTCCAAGTTTCTAGACCCCAAATTTTTCAAAAAAAGGTGCATCTTATACATGAGGAAATTTGGTAAATGACCTCTGAAGTCAGTTCCAGTTTTAAGTTCATGATCCTATACAGCCATAATACATTGCTATGGAGGGAGTTATTTCATGTTGATCTTTCCAATATGAGTCAATTAATTTACTATCTCTTGAACTTTAACTCAGTATTAAACCATAAAAAATGTATTCCTCATTAGAAATTTTACAAGATGATATGGCACAAAAATAAAAAATAAGTCAATTGTCACTGATTAGGGCCTACTATTAGTGATCAGGGTGGGTTGGAGAGCAAGAAAAGTAAAAAAAGTCCAAGACAATTCCTGCACTGAAGAAGCTTGCAAATTAAGAGGAGATAAAAATCAACCACACTTCTATGTATCTAGCATAGTACAAAGTGTCACATTTCATATATGTGTGTGTATATAAGTGTATATATATATATATATATATATATATATAATGTATGAAGGTATATACATATATTAATTTGATAGAATCATTTGAATTCAGATAAAATAAGAATACAATGGAGGAGAAATATAATTTTAGAGGAGGAGAAGGTACAAACTCTTTCAACAAAAATTCACTATTTAACAAAAATTATTGGGAAACTAAAAAACAATTTGACAGAAACTAGGCATAGACCAACACCTCACACTGCATACCAGGAAAAGATTAGAATGGAAGCACAATTTAGACATAATGGGTGATATCATAAGCAAATTAGAGGGGCACAGAAAAATTTTACCTGTCAGATTTATGAATAAGGAAAAAATTATAACCAAGAAATCAAAAGAATTACAGGATGTAGATAATTTTTATTACATTAAATTAAACAGGTTTTGCACAAACAAAATGAATGCAATTAAGATTATAAAGAAAACAGGAAATAGGGTGTGTGTATGCTGAGGAGGGACAGAAAAACAGCAAGTTTCTCTGATAAAGACCTCAGTTCTCAAATATAAAGAAAACTGAGTCAAATTTATAAGAAAACAAGTCATTTCTAATTAATAAATGGTCAAAGTATATAAAAGTTTCATAAGAAGAAATCAGTTATCTATAGTCATATGAAAAAATGCTCTAAATTTCTATTGATTAGAAAAATGCAAATTACAGCAACCTCAATACTATCAACATGACAGAAAAGGAAAATAACAAATGCTGGAAATAGTGTGAAAAAATTGAGACCCTAATGCAGTGTTGGTAGAGTTGTAAACTGATCCAACCATTCTGGAGAGCAATTTGGAACTATGCCCAACTGGTAATAAAATTCATTGATGCATTCCTTTTGACCTATCAGTACCAGTAGTGGACCCATATCTGAAAGAGAGCAAAGCAGAAGGAAAAGTTCTTATTTATACAAAAAATATTTATAGCAGTTCCTTTTCCGATGGCAAAGAAATGTAAATTGAGAGGCTGGCCATCAAATGGGGAATGGCTGAATAAGTTGTAATATATGATTGTGATTTAACTCTATTGGATTTTAAGAAATAATGTGCAAGGGGCAGCTAGGTGGCATAGTGGATAAAGCACCAGCCTTGGAGTCAGGAGTACCTGGGTTCAAATCCGGTCTGAGACACTTAATAATTACCTAGCTTGGGCAAGTCACTTAACCCCATTTGCCTTGAAAAAAACCTAAAAAAAAATAATGTGCAAAATGATTTCAGAAAAGTCTAGGAAGATATATAAATTGGTGCAAAATAAAGTGAGCAGAACGAAGAGAGAACATTGTACACAATAACAGCAATATTGTAAGATGATCAACTGTGAATGACTTAAATATTCTGATTAATACCAATGATCTAAGACAATTTTGAAGGACTTACGATAAAAATGTTTTCTCTCTACCTCAAAGAACTATTGGAGTCATAATATAGACCAAAAGCACACTTTTTCTGGTATATGTTTTCTTTTGCAACATGCTAGAATGTTTTGCTTAATTTCACATGTAATTGAAATAAAATTGCTTGCCTTCTCAAGGAGAGAGGGGAATGGAGGGAGAAAAAGAGTTCATTTGAAAATCAAATTAAAAGAAATAAATGTTAAAAACTTTTAGCATTTAATTGACAAATATTTAATGAAATAAATAAAAAAAATACATTTGAAATGTAACCCGGTTACAAGAAATGTCCTCTGTTTCCAGAAAAATAAAAGTGAAGAATAGCATTCATTCCTTTAACAAACAATCATTTAAGTATTTAATGGGTAAAATGCACTGCCCTGTGTGTAACCCAGGAAAAAAATGCAAAAATAAAAAGTACATAGTCTCCACACTCAAGAAGCATATAATACATTTTTTTTAAGGTTTTTGCAAGCAATGGGGTTAAACTGTTTGCCCAAGGTCACACAGCTAGGTAATTATTAAGTGTCTGAGGTTAGATTTGAACTCAGGTACTCCTGACTCCAGAGCCGGTGCTTTATCCATTGCGCCACCTAGCTGTCCCTCATATAAATACAATCTTAAAGAAATTATAAAATAGTCACATAAGATATTAAAGAAGAAGTGCAATATAGTAGAAAAGAGAACTGGATTTCAAATCATAAGACCTATGCTTGAATCCTGGCCCTGTTCCCAGTTGCATTAAGTCACTTAACTTTTCTATGTCTCATCTTTCCTCATCTATAAAAGATTTTGCCTCAATCATCTTTAAGATTTCTTCTAAATCTTAATTTATGGTCTTATGACAAATTATGATAAACATGAGAATATAAAAAGACATAAGAGGAGTTTGGAGGACTAAAAGTTCTTGTGGCAAGATTACAGAAATGAAACAGACATGAAATACTATAGATGGGTACAGATACAAGATATTCTGTTTTATGCATCCATGAAATTATGCATCGGAGAGAAATTATGGAAAAGGAAAAAAAATATACCTTACTTTTCTTGAGAGGAGTGAGAATATATAGAAATCATTTGGGAGAAAATGAGATTCTGGTAAAATAGAAACTATGAAGTTAAAACATCCTCCTAGCCATCATATTGCCCACCTCCATAAAAATGCTTAGAAAAATAGAGGCCGCTGTGAAAGGCCCCATCATTTCCACATGGTACACATTTCAGCCACTAAGTTAGAGTTGATGGAATGAGACATCTTCTTAAAGAGCTCCTTCGGGGTAAACATAGAAAATAACTTTGATGTTCTAATTCAAGATCTGAAGAAGCATCACAAAAGGCAAAGGAACAGCATTACAATCAGAGCCCCGATTTATAATTTGAGGAAGAAATAAACTCTTCTCTTTATAGACATTAAGGATGCAATACACTTTGCAACATAAAAAAGCTTCAAAATAATTCATCTTTACTATATTGACTTGAATAGAAGTCATACCTCACATTGACTGGTTTAAAATATCCCTTATTTTTCAGTGAATATAGGAAAGATCTCTGATTTCATCAAATGGAGACTTCTCAGGTTGAATCCAGGTTTAAACCATTTCTTAATAAGTGGATAAACCCAGGAACTTGTTCAAGAGACATAGAGGTTAAATAAGATGCAATGAAGTGGCACAGTGCTTACAAGTGCCAGGCTGGACTCAGGAAGACAGAACTCTAATTTGACCTCACACACCTATTAATTCTGTGACCTTGGGCAAGTCACACAACTTCAGTTTTCTCATCTGTAAAATGTGACTAGTAATAACCTATCTACCAGGGTTGTTGTGAGGATCAAATGAGATAATTTTAAGTTGTTTTACACAGTGTTTGACAAAAGTACTGTGTAAATGTTAGCTATTGTTATGAAATGACGATGTGGGCCATATATCTATAAAGTGATAGGTTTGAATTTGAGTTTTTCTGACTCAAATTCAGAATTCTAGCTACTATGTCATGACTCCTTTCCTTTCAAGGTTGGGACTCATGGCATGACTCTCCTCTCTCCAACTTCAGTAGTCTTTCTATTATCCCATATTGCCTCCCAAAGTGTAAGTGAATGAAACAAAAGCACATTCTAATCCTCTACATATTATGACAAGTTTAATGGAAAGCAAGGTAATAAGGTAAATAAATGCTATGTGAAATCCATGAGCCATGATGGAAGCTGACTTTTAATGAGTTACCTTACTGGGCATATCAAAGACCACAAGTAAATAAGTATAGCATTAGATTCCCCAAAGATGAGGGTAACTCCCATTTCTTCATCCCAAAACTCAACAATTAATAGAGTAGCTCTTAATAAGCTAGAAAATTGGGCTGAATTTAAAAAACTGAAATTTAATAGCAAAAATATAAAGTCCTAGGTTCAAAAAAAAATTGATATCTCAAGAACAGGATAGATAAAGAGAAGAATGTGATAGCATTCCCATTTGTGCAAGTTCTATATGAATAAATAAGACACCCAGAGTAGTATATATGATTGATCTCAGGTTCCATCACAAGAGAACTAGCTTCTAGAAGAAGGAATCCATGATCCTTCTACATACACCTTGGTCAGACTACATTTGGAATTTTGCCTTCGAATCTTGGGATTAAAGTGTAGGAAGGATGCTGATAGGCAGTAGAGGTTTCAGAAGAAGGCAGTCAGGTTAGTGACAGGTCTGTCCATATACATAAGGAATTGAAGAAATTAGATGTGTTTAGACTGAAAAAGAAAAGACACAAATATTCTATTATGTGAAACAAAGACTCAGTTTATTCTGTTTGATCCCAGGAGGACAGACTAGGGAAGGAGAAAACAACTTATACAAATTTGTATTTACATTTAATTAGTGTTATCTAGCAGTGAAATGGGTTTCCTCCAGAGACTGAAGGTCCCCATTGGTCTCTAAGTAAAGAAAGGTTGGCCCCCTTACCAGGTGTTAATGAAGAGGGGCTCCAAATTTAGACAAGGATAAGAACTAAGCAACCCCTGAGATTTATTCCAGTGATTTCTGAAATTTTGGGGCAGTGTTTGAATGCAGCCAAAGTCTGTTAACACTAGGTCAAATGAATGAGCAGAGATGAGGACCTAAAGGAGAAATTCGTGTTTTCTTATAGGTCATGGAGTGAAACAAAGTTCACCATGTCCTGTGCCTCACACATACTGTTTTTCCATGCCTACAGCTCCTTTTGTAAAGGGGAAAACAATTTTTATTAAAAAACTTTCAACATGCAGTCTAAATATGCAGCATCATGTCTCCAAAATACAAACCACATGCTAGTAGACCCTAGTCCATAGTCTGGACCACATCATCAATTTTAAATACAAGGAACATGGTGTACCTTCAATTGGGAATGTTAAACTCTTATTGCCCTTCATAGTTCCTCTGATTCCCTTCAGAAACTAAGAACTATTTCTATAATGTCTCTAGGTATTATGTTTGTCCTGGTTCAACTATACTTGACTAAGAGCAAACACAAATTTTTGAGATGGCCAACTCAGAATAAAGAACCAACATGAGACCATGAGACAGAGATAAAAGAAAAGGAACTCTGGATTGTGGGTCAAAGACTCCTAGTTGGACTCCTGCCTCTGATGATTACTCCCCATGTGACCATGAAGAAGTCATTTAACCTCTCTGGACCTCAGTTCTCCATCAAATTAATAGTAGGGTAAGATTAGATGACCTCTGTATCTATGAGCACATGATACTCAAATCCCCCAAAGGTATTTCAAAATCCAATTGACTACAAGAAGCATTCATTCAACACTGAATAAGTGAGAAAATTGTGCTCATTGGAAAATGAAATAGTAAGTTTAAATAAGATATGTTCTGTTCACTCTCTGAGTTTATTGTCCAGTAGTTACTATGATATATACATAGGGACCAATATTAAAAAATAGTTTTACCAATAGTAAAAAATAGTTATATATATATATATATATATATAGTAAAAATAGTTATATATATATATATATATATATATATATATATATATATACTCACACATCATTAATTATGTATTACAAAGTGTTTGGTGAAGATGGAGGGGGTAGAGTTCATTTCTAAATTTGAGACTGGGGGCAGGGAATACCTCACAAGAAGGTGACATTTAAGTTGGTCTTCAAATTATGAGCAGGAATTCAACAGGTCAAGGAAAAATAAAACATAGTAGTAACAAAAGAGCAAAGCCTTAGAGGCAGGAGAGACTCCTTGGGTGAGGGCAGGGGTAACCAAAAATAAAAACTTTCAAATAAAGTATTGATTATGAGTATGGTAGTGAGATGCTTCAGTGGGTAAAGTGGGTAGAGCTTTGCATTTGGAGTCAGGAAGATCTTAGTCACATTCAGCCTCAGATATTTATTTGCTATGTGACAAGTCATTTAATCTCTATCTGGCTCAGTTTTCTCATCTGTAAATGGGGACAGTAATAACAACTGCTTCTCAGGTTGTTGTAAGACTAAAATGAGATAATTATTGTAAAACAGTACAGTGCCTGTCTTATAGTAAGCACTATATAAATGTTAACTACTATTAATTTTATTATTTCTCATAGGAGCAGAAACATGAAATTATTATTATTATTATCATTATCATTGTTATTTATTCTAGGATCAGGAAAAACAGAAGATGACATTCCATCTTCCATTTCAGAACATTCATTCAGGCTGTTACCCTGTCTCATGGTTGGCACTCCCCTCTCTAATCTCCAACTTTTAGAAACCATATGTCCCTTCAAGTTTCATTCATCACAAAGAACTCATCCCTAAAATATTTTTCCTGTTTTTACCAATTGCTTCCATCCTCTTTCCCCAAATCACTTTTATTCATTTTTTATATATATTGGGGGTCTTATGTACGATTCAGATTGTACCCTCCCCAGGCATTCACATAGATACTAGGAAGAAGAAAGCTTCACTCCACGTGGAAGAAAACCAGGAAGATGCTTCTTTCATTATAGTTAAAGGAAATATTTTAGAGAGACATTAGAGCATGCGTAGACATTCCGTAAGTGATTCCATGTGGCTGGGGAAAGCATTTTTCAATTGGTTGCTTAACCAAAATGTCTTTTAAAAGTTCCAAGTCAGTTTTGGCCTTCTTGTCTCACTGTTTTTGTTTGTGCTCTGGTAGCATAACATCTGAGAAAGAGACCATGTTGTAAGGGAAAGGGCAAAGAGGGTCTTTCCCCTTGGAGGCCATACAGGTCCTGAGAAATAGGTCTTCCTGGAACATTTTATTCTTTCTTTTATATTCTTGGTGTTAGGAATGGCATATCCTCCCTTAGTCAGAGCAACAGCCACTAGAATATAGGAGTTTGAATCCAAGTGAGGTTTTGTGACCTAACTTCAGTGTACTAAGGTGCAAGGACTGACCTTAGGGAATCAGCCCAGAAGAAAGACTCAATGCTTTTAAACTTAATTTGGTAGTTCAGATGCCTTGAAGGAATTGAACTCATTTTCATATCTAATATATATATATACCCACACTGGAAGACTGAAGTGATGGGGGCGGGGTTAGGGAAGATGCTTTTTTAAGTTTTTCTTATCATATGTGTAATATAAATTCTTTGTTGGAAGAAGCTACCTGATGATAAGTGGCCAAATGGAATTATGGTACTAGTCATTAACCCCTTAAAATGAGAGAAATAAAGCCAGCTGAAGCACCAAGAGATAGCAGAGAAAATTCCACAGAGTACATGAGAATACTGAGGAGATGTAACAGGCATGGACTTGAAAGAGTAGGACCAGAATAAATATTTTACATTTATGTACTTTTATGTACTATTAACATTAAAATTTAGAGCTGGAAAGCACCTTTGAGGCCCCATCAATTCCAATTCTCTCTTTCTACAAATGAGGAAACTGAGACATAAAGATATTTACCAAAGATCACAAAGCTAGTATGTTTCTGAGGCAGGAATAAACTTAGATCTTCATGACTCTTAAGTTCATTACTCTGTCCATTAGACTATCCTGATCCCTGACTCCCCTCTCCAAATTAAATATAAATAAACATCTTTAGAGCAGGAAATGTTTCATCTCTGCTTTTGCCCACTGCCTATCACACAGTAGATCCTTCATAAATATTTGTACATGACTAATAAATTGATTCTGTCCTCATTTCTTTGTATAGCACTTTCAAGGATATTTATATTAAATTATTTCATATTTTATGCTGCAACCATGCCCTTATACAGTATGCCTTAGGATGAAGAGCAAGTGATGCTGGGGTTGTGACATTAGATCAAGTCACTGGAATTTGTAGCTAATTCATGTCCAATACAAAGAAGCAGCAACCTTCCAACCATTCAAATTTCAAAAGATAATTAAATATCAATTCTATAGCAAGTAGGAATGTTATTCTATCTTTATGCTTCAATTTCTCAGGTTTATATATTTTTTATTTTAAAAATTCTATATATGCACGAATTACTCATGCTTTTCTTAGTTACCTTATTAAAGAAGAGTGAAGCACTCTGATCTCTGTATTATAAGATTATTCTGGGAACAGTGTGAAGCGAAATGAAGAGAAAAGAAGATGAATTCAAAAACCAGAAAAGAGTTTATGGTCCATCCATCTCCTTTCCTTTCTCATCTTAATCATTCATCTTCATGTGTTCAGAATTTAATCCTTGAGAGATTCCCTCCCCTCTGGCTAAATTTACCCATAGAATTTTCATTTTAATTTACATCTTTTCCTGAATATAAAATCCTCTCTCTTCAAATACTGTGCCCTTGTCAGACTATGCATATTTTTAGTCTTCAGATCACTTACTTCCTCCCAATGTCTCCATCATTTCTATTTCAGCCAATAGCTCACTATAATTGGTCAGGCTCAGGTCCAAAATATATTTTCCTCAGTATTTTCTTTGTAACTTGAGGAATAAAATTATCATTCAGGAAAGGCAAGAATTCATTGTGTCCTCTTGCTTTGGACAGAGTAAGAACTCCAGAAGATAGATGAAATAGTCAATAAAAGCATAGAATCATTTCTGATTATTCCTTCAATGATCTTCACCCAACTAGTTCCTGAATATTTTCACATCAGAAATGTATGATGCTAGCTCAATCCAACATTTAAGTATTCTGGGTTTGTTTTTGCTGTTGTTTTCAAGAGTGGGGGAGACAATTGGGGTTAAGTGCCTTGCCTAGGGTCACACAACTAGTGTCTGAGAACAGGTTTGAACTCATATTCTCCTAACTCCATAACCAGTGCTCTATCCTCTGCCCCACCTAGCTGTCCCTATTTGGTTTGGCATTCGATAAAGCATGTTGCCTGAGTCCTGAGTTCCACCCAGTTTTATAAGGTAAATAAGATCAAAATTATGTCTTTGCATTAAGATTTCTAGCTTATCTTGTTGATGATGGTGTTTTAACCTACAATTTATATATCTGTCTATGGGCAACTTTGGCCATGGGTTTTATTTCTGAGTTTCTTCTTGGATATTATTTCCTGGAAATATAGTTGTCCTACTAATCTATGCAGTATCTGATTGGAGATATACCTGAAAATTTAAGAAGGAAATGGAGAATCCTTATAGCAAGTATACATAGCTAAGCAAAATAAATTTATATTTCTGCTATGTTCAAATGTTCAAACATAGATATCCCATTCTACATCTCAGGTTCATTACCTCTCTGTCAGGAGGGGAGCAACACAAGTTATCACTAGTCCTTTGTAATCATAGTTTGTCACTACATTGATCAGAGTTTTGTCCTTTAAAGTTAGAATCTTCTTAATCATCTTTTCATTTCTCAAATCCACATTGCTTTCTGAAGGCCCTATTTTCAATTGATAGCAATGATTAAATACCAGCTATATGCCCTTTAGGTCTTTTGTTTTCTTATAAGTTCCTTCTGGTGGTAGAATTTGTCCCCACCACCACCACATAAATCATCTAAGTTCATTATTATCCAACTTTGGCTTTGCATTTTTCTTAATTTAGTTTTGTCTTATCCTGCAATGCTAAGTCCTGGAGAGTACTTGTGATTGATACCTATTCCACACTTATATTTCCTCTTTGCCTTTTCCTTTCCAAGGAAGTTCATTTCATGATTTAATCTGGTCACTCCTTTCTGATCCAGTCTCTTTACCATCCTTTGGTTCCTACAAACTAGAACCATATCTAAGCCAAGTCTTGAAACTTTCCACTTTAACAGTTGCACAGCTCTTTAGATGATGCTCACTTGTCACTAACTCATGAATGGTCCTTATTGGCCACTAATTGTGCTAGAATATCTTAATAAAATATAAGCTCTTCATATAAAGTCAATCATTATTTAGAGCTAGTATTCATCTCCATCTCAACTCTATCTCTTAAAAAACCATATAAGATAAGAAGGAAAGAACCCTCTCTACTCAGGTTAAATACAAGGTGTCCCAAAGGTCTTAGTGCAGTTTTCAGCTAAAAACTGCACTAAGACCTTTGCACCACCCCATTTAGTGCTCTCTACCCTACTTTCATTTATAAATGTCATTAAAATATTTGCCTCCTCCTTAGATCATCAAGCTTTGAGTTTTTACTCTCTTCCCAGCACAGTAGATTAATAGACTTCATTAACCTCTGTGGGGATAGGTAGGATACTATGATTTTATGATATTGTTATAATAAATGAGGAGTAGTGTTATCAGGGACATCATCTCTTTCCAACAAATTACATGAAAATTTGCTTTTCAACGTTATTAATTTCCGAAAGCCCAAATTACATTTAGATGCTTCATTTTCTAGCCCTCTGAGCACTCATGTAAATGAGTGAGTACATATTTGCATGATCTATCTGTGTTTAGAGCCATAAACAAGATTGGGGGGGGGGGAGGAAAAAATATAATTGTACACAATGGTTACATCTCCAGTGTTCCAAATGCTTAGTTTATGATAAGTAGTCTAAGGGCAGTTCCAGGAGAATAATAGTAAGAAAACAAAAAATAATAGCAAACACTTTATCCTTTTTTTTTCTTAGCATGCAAGGAAAATCTTTTTAACTTTTGTATTTCAAAGGAAGATTGTGACAGGGTGATGGAAAGCATGAGCTCTTGAATCTCAGATAATTTGTCACAGTGTCTGTCACACAGTAAACACTTAAATGCTTGTTGACTGACTAAATGAATATAACTTGAAGCAAAAACTGGAATGAAATGAAGGGCTAGGATGTGTGTAACTGGGAAAGAACTCTGTTATACTTCCCTGGCAGATACCCAGAACTTAGAAAACTTGGAGAAATTTCTATCCTGCACCAATTTACTTACTTGCAAGAACACAGCCATAGTCAAAGGAAAGTTCAATTTAAAAGGAAACAGGACTTCTGGGAGCAGACCCAAGATGGTGGAGAAGAAGAAGCATTCAGTTGAGTTCCCTCAACATTCTCCTCCAAATAACTTTAAAATAATTCATCAAATCAAAATCTATTGTGGCAGAACCACTATACCATCTGTTTCATGGGAGTGGAGGTTGGCCCAGTGCCCACATGGATGAAAACACCAATGAAGGGATTAGGTGGCAGCAACAGAAGAAGCAGCAGTTCAAGAAGGTAGGAGAACCTGGCAAACTGTCAAAAAGCAATTACAAGGGATCTCTGTGCTAGCACTGGACATAGGACCAGACATGTGTGGCATATCCATACCTATACTCAGTTTGGGGTCATTGTTCAAAGGTAGAAGGGGAAATGGAGAGGAAGAATTGGGAAAATCATTTCACATAAAAGAGGTTCAAGGATGAGCTTCTATAGTAAAAGTCAGGATTTGAACCTTACATCTAAATTGCTTCAAAAAAAGGAAAAAATATATATTTACATTCTCAATTGGGTGTATAGATCTACCTTATCCAACAAGGAAGTGAAAGGGGAAGGGGATAAGAGAAAGGAGGTGGTGATAAAAGGGAGCACAGAAAAAGCCAGTTGTCAGAGCAAAACAGACTTAAGAGGAGTAATGAGAGAAAGAGACAGAGATAGAGACGGAGAAAATAAAATCAATGAATTGGGCATACAACAACAACAACAAAACTCGGAAAAGGACAGAATAAAAGTCCTCAATAAAACATCAAAATGGAAATCTGGAAAAGCAAAGGAAGTGAAAGAAAAAAGCACTGAAGTAAGAAATAATATTAGGAACTGGTCTTACTGTTAAAAGCAATAAAATAGATTAAACTATTGGTTAATTTGATTTTTAAAAAGAAAGAAAAAACAAATTACTAATATCTACAAAGAAAGGGTGAATTAACATCAAGAAAGATGAAATTAAATCAAATACTAGGATTTATTTTGCCTAATTATATGCCAGCAAAATTGATAATCTAAATGAAATGGATGAATAATAACAAAAATATAGACTATCCATATTAACAGAAGAGGAAATACTTAAATAACCCTATCCTAGAAAATAAATTGAAGAAGCACAATCAATGAACACTAAGGAAAAATCCCCCGGATTAGATGAATTTGCATGTGAATTTTGCCAAATATTCAAGGAACAATTGAACCAAATAATACATAAACTATTTTTTAAAATAGATAGAGCCAAGATGGCGCCAAGAAAAGAGCCTCTCTTAGGTACTCTCGCCAAAATATTTCAAAAACTTTAAAACTATGACTAACTAAATTTTCAAGAGAGAACCCACAGAAAGTCCCAGTGAGGCAATTCTCCAGCCCAAGGTAATCTAGAAAATAGTGGGAAAACTGTGTTCCACAGGATCGGAGGAGCAGCAAAACCAAAGCAAAGGAACTTCAGCCTCCCGGGAACAGCTCCAGGGCTCCTGGGAGCACAGCTCCCAACAGTAGAAGCAGTTTTCTGACCTGCACCCCAGGGAGCACCAACAACAACTTGGAAGATCAGCAGGGAGACCTCTGCCAGAGTGAGCGGGAAGCCCAGGCCCACAGCACAGCCATAGCACTCAGCATTAGCCCAGGCACTCTGCACAACGCAGATCCCAGGAAATGGAAGCAGGACCATGGAGCCACCAGCAGGAGCCTCCAGACAGCTGCACCCTGAATGTTCAGCACACCGAAAGTAAGGTAAGGAAGTGGAGGGAGACTGCCGAGATCTGTCCTCTGTCCCTGGAATAGGACTCTGGGGCGCTGACTGCATTCAGATCCTGATTGCAGTCTAGGCCCCCCCATAGAGTAGGGACCCCCACCTCAGCCCCATGGCAGAGTGGTGCATTTGTGGTCATTCAAATCAGGCTTTGAGGACTAATGCCTAAACTGAAACCCATTTGCCACCCCACCCCTCTGCCAAACTGAGATGGTCCTGGCCATTTCCTCCTCCACTACCACCATCCACCTTTTATCTCTCCTACTCACATATGTCACTGCCCTAGAGAAATGAGGGGAGGGTCAGCCATTTGCTGACTCTGAATCCTTTACCCTGTGGTGACCAAATTCTTAGTCACAGCTCCCCTTGAAACTTGCCTGAACACTTGTAACAAATAAAATTATTTTCAGATTTGAAAAAAAAGAAATAGACTTGTGGATCACTGGAATAGACTAGGTGAAATAGCAGGAAATGATTACAGTAATCTGCTGTTTGATAAACCCAAAGAGTCCAGTTATTGGGATAAAAACTCTGATAAAAACTGAATTGAAAATTGTAAGTTAGTATGGAAGAAACTTAGATTAGACCAACACCTCACACCCTATATCAAGATAAGATCCAAATGGATACAGGATTTAGACATAAAAAACAATATTTCAAGCAAACTAGAAGATCAAGGAGTAGTTTACCTTTAAACAGTTTATGACCAAGGAAGAGATAGAGAACATCATTAAAAACAAACTAGATAATTTTGACTACATTAAATTAAAAAGCTTTTGCACAGACAAAACCACTGGAACCAAAATCAAAAGAAATGTAGTAAATTGGGAAACAATTTTTGCAACAAATATTTCTGACAAAGGACTCATTTCTAAAATATACAGAGAACTGAGTCAAATTTTCAATAAAACAAGCCATTCTCCAATTGACAAATGGTCAAAGGTTATGCAAAGGCAATTTATAGCTGAGGAAATCAAAGCAATCCATAGTCATATGAAAAATTTCTCTAAATCATTACTTACTAAAGAAATGCAAATTAAAGCAACTCTGAGATGCCACCTCACACCTCTCTAACTGGCCAATATCACCAGAAAGCATAATCAATGTTGGAAGGGATGCAGGAAATCTGGGACACTAATAATACATTGTTGGCGGGGCTCTAAACCCATCCAAACTTTCTGGAGAGCAATTTGGGATTATGCCCAAGGGGCAACAAAAATGTGCATACCTTTTGATCTAGCAATACCACTACTGGGTCTATACCCTGAAGAGATGATAAAAAAAAGGGTAAAATCATCACTTGTACAAAAATATTTGTAAAAGCCCTGTTTGTGGTGGCGAAAAGTTGGAAATTGGGTGAATGTCCTTCAATTAGGGAATGGCTTAACAAACTGTGATATATGTATGTCATGGAACACTATTGTTCTATTAGAAACTAGGAGAGATGGGAATTCAGGGAAGCCTGGAGAGATCTGCATTAACTGATGCTGAGTGAGATGAGAAAAACCAGAAAAACATTGTACATCCTAACAATAACATGTGGCTGATGATTAACCCTGATGGACTTGCTCATCCCTTCAGTGCAACAACCAGGGACAATTTTGAACTATCTGCAATGGAGAATACCATCTGTATCCAGAGAAAGAATTATGGACTCAAAATAAATAAAATATTTCTTTAAAAAAAACAAAGAAATTATTGCAGAGAAGAATGCTTTAAAAAAGCAGAATTGGTCAGATGGAAAAGGAGATGAGAAAGCTCTCTGAGGGAAACAAATCCTTCAGATGTAGAATGGAGCTAAAGGAAGCTGTGAGAAACCAAGATAAAATAGATCAACATGAAAAGAATGAAAAATTAGAAGAAAATGTGAAATATCTCATTGAAAAAAACAACTGATCTGGAAAACAGATAAAGAAAAGATAATTTAAAAATTATTGGGATACCTGAAAGTCAAGAACAGGAAAAGAGCCTTGACCTCATTTTTAAAGAATTCCTAGGTTCCAGCCAAGATGGCAGAGAAAAGACAGGCACAGTTCTAGAGTCTCTTGATCTCTTCCCCATCTATCACATGAAACAACCCACTTAGAGGAAGTGCGACTCACAGAACCCAGTGAGAAAAGCCAGGAGAAAGAGCATCTACCTCAGGATTTGTCTCCCACTGCAGCTTTGGTAGAATTCAGGCGAGTGAGTCTGGGCTCAGAGGGAGGATCAACACCAGATCAGCCAGATTAACAGCTGAATTGGAACCAGGCGTCTGAGGGCCGGAGAGCCGGACCTGCTGGATCAGTGGTGGGGCTGGACGAAAGGGGCTTGTGTCCGTGGGGAAGCAGAGACGCTGGTGTTGGTGCTGTCCCCCTGGATCTTGGGGATGGGGCTGCAGGGAGGTGTCTGGTACAGGAGAGCTGGGTTCCTCCAGTCTGAGAAACTCTGAGTCCACACCTCCATTGCACTGAGGCCTCCTTCCAAACAAACAATTGCAAACTACTTCTGCCTCAGGCCCAGGTGTGTGAGCCCAAGAACCAACCCAGCTGAGAAATGACCTCAGGCCGGGCTAAAGCCCACCATTGATTGAAGGCAAAAGAATTCAACAGTTCCAACTCCTCCCTTCAGGCAAAGGGAGAAGGCCTCGCAACCCAGGTCACAGACACTCCAGAGAGGGCAACCAGCACCTCCTACTGGCCAGCCCGAGAAACTGCACTCAGTAAAGCGTTTAGCCATCCCAAGCCCAGGTAAACCAGCCCCCCCCCAACTCAAGGTCTTAGCATAATGAAGAAGGGTCAGCAGAGAGGTGGATCCATAGAAAAATTCCTGGAAGGGAAAGACCCCAACTCAGAGAGACCTGGAACCTCTGAGGAGAATACAATCTGGTCTCCAGCACAGAAAGACTTCCTTGAAGAAATAAGGAAGGAGGGCGGCTAGGTGGCGTAGTGGATAAAGCACCAGCCTTGGAGTCAGGAGTACCTGGGTTCAAATCTGGTCTCAGACACTTAGTAATTACCTAGCTGTGTGGCCTTGGGCAAGCCACTTAACCCCATTTGCCTTGCAAAAAACCTAAAAAAAAAGAAGAAGAAATAAGGAAGGAGCTTAAAAATTTGGGAGAGACAATTAATACCTTGCAACAAGAAAACAAAACCTTAGAAAGTACAATTGGACAAACACAAAAGGAGAATAAATCTCTCAGATCATCAACTGGACAATGACAAAATGAGAATAATTCTCTCAGATCCTCAAATGAGCAAATGCAAAAAGAAATTAATTCTCTCAAAACCTTAACTGGTCAAATGGAAAGCTCTTTCAAAAGTAGAATTGACCGATTGGAAAAGGAGTTGCAAAAGGTTAATGAAGAAAACTCCTCCCCCCAAAAAATAATGGAGTCTACAGAAACTAATGACTCCACAAGACAGCAAGAGTCACTTAAACAAAATCAAAAAATAGAAAAAATAGAAGCAAATGTAAAATACCTCATCAACAAAACCACTGACCTTGAGAATAGATCGAAGAGGGGCAACCTGAAAATTATAGGACTTCCTGAAAACATTGAAGAGAAAAAAAAGCCTGGACTTAATATTACAGGATCTAGTGATGGAAAACTGCCCTGATATCATGAAATCAGAGGGCAAAGTAGTTATTGAAAGAGTACATTGATCCCCACCAGAAAAAGATCCTAAAATGAAAACACCAAGGAATGTTGTGGCCAAACTGCAGAACTATCAGATAAAAGAGAAAATCCTGCAAGCAGCCAGAAAGAAACAATTTAAATATCAAGGAGCCACAGGAAGGATCATGCAGGACCTGGCTGCATCAACATTAAGGGATCGAAGGGCCTGGAACGAGATATTTCGAAAAGCACGGGAGCTTGGAATGCAGCCAAGAATCTACTTTCCTGCAAAGCTGAGCCTTCTCTTCCAGGGGAAAAAAATGGACATTTAATGAAATGGAAGAATTCCAAAAATTTCTGATGAAAAGACCTGAGCTAAACAGAAAATTTGGGCATCAAACAGGAGGTTCAAGAGACACATGAAAAGGTAAAAAAAAAGGGAGGGGGCGGTAAAAGGAAAAAAAATGCAATCCAGTAAGTTAGATGAAACTGGCTATATCCCAGCATGGGGGTAAAAAAAAAAAAGAAAGATTTTCATAAACCTTGAGAAATGTAACTCTAACAGAGAGAATACACCTAGCCAGAAACGATGGACATTCATGACCTATCCATGAGACTACTATCTAATGGGATGTAACTGGCTTTAACCCCATTTGGGAGAAAGACTCTAATAACTCTCAGGAATTTTGACTCTATTAGATAGACTATACAGAACTAGAAGGGACAGACAATCAGAATTTTCTATGACTTAGAATGATCTAAAAAAACACTACCACCTTAAAAAGGGGGACAGGAAAGAGATGGGAGGAGGGAGGGGATTGAATGTGGTAAATCTCATTACACTAAGAGGTACAAAAAACCTATAGTAATAGTGGGGAAGAAGGGAGCAGAGGAGAAACACCTGAATCTTCTTCTCATCAGACTTGGCTTAAAGTCAACCTACACACATTCAGTTAACTTATAAAACATTTAACTTTTCAAGTATTAAAAGGGGAAAAGGGGAGGGGGAGGGCAGAGAAAGGGAAGGGGAGTGGGGGAAATAAGAGGAAATAATAAAAGGAAGGGAAGGGACAAGGGAAAAAAGGGAAAAGGGAAAGAAAGGGGAAGTGTGACATAGGAGAGCAAACACACTGAAGGGTGTGGTTTTCAGAAACAAAAGACTGGAGAATATGGATAAAAGGGGGGGGAGAGGGGGAAAATACAAACACAGGGAAGATAGCATGGAGGGCAATAAAGAATTAGTAATCATAACCTTGAATGTGAATGTGAACTCTCCCTTAAAATGTAAGCAAATAGCAGAGTGGATCAAAAACCAGAATCCTACAATATGCTGCTTACAAGAAACTCATCTGAAGCAGAGAGATACATATAGAGTAAAGGTAAAAGGTTGGAGCAAAATATATTTTGCTTCAGCTGAAGTAAAAAAAGCAGGGGTAGCAATCCTTATCTCAGACAAAGCAGCAGCAAAAATAGATAGCGTTAAAAGAGATAAGGAAGGAAACTATATCCTCCTAAAAGGTACCATAGACAATAAAGTCATTTCAATATTGAATATATATGCAGCCAGTGGGACAGCATCCAAATTCTTAGAGGAGAAGCTGAAAGAATTACAGGAAGACATAGACCACAAAACTCTACTAGTGGGAGACCTCAACCTCCCGCTATCAGATCTAGATAAATCGAATCATAAAACAAACAAGAAAGAAATTAGGGAGGTAAATAGATTGTTAGAAAAATTAGATATGGTAGATTTATGGAGGAAACTTAATGGGGATAGGAAGGAATATAGCTATTTCTCTGCAGTACATGGAACTTATACAAAAATTGACCATGTACTAGGACATAAAAACCTAATGATCAACTGCAGAAAGGCAGAAATAGTGAATACATCTTTCTCAGATCACAATGCAATAAAAGTCATATGCAATACTGGGCCAAGGAGAGATAGACCCAGAACAAATTGGAAACTGAATAACCTCATTTTAAAAAATGAGTGGACCGAAAAACAAATTGTAGAAAGAATGAACTATTTTATCCTAGATAATGATAATAATGAAACAACACACCAAAACCTATGGGATTCATTCAAAGCCACTCTCAGGGGATATATTATAACTCTAAATGCTTATATGAATAAATTGGAGAAAGAGGAAATCAATGAACTAAACATACAACTAAAAAAAATTAGAGAAAGAACAAATCAAAAATCCCCAATTAAGTACCAAATTAGAAATTCTAAAAATTAAAGGAGAAATTAATAAAATTGAAAGCAAAAAAACTATTGAATTAATAAATAAAACCAAAAGTTGACATTATGAAAAAAACAATAAAATTGATAAACCTCTGGTCAATTTGATTAAAAAAAAGAAAGAAGAAAACCAAATAGCTAGTATCATAAATGAAAAAGGTGAACTCACCACCAATGAGGAGGAAATTAAAGTAATAATTCGAAATTATTTTGCCCAACTCTACGCCAATAAATACAATAATCTAAGTGAAATGGATGAATATTTACAAAAATATAAGTTGCCCAGGTTAAATGAAGAAGAGATTAAATGCCTAAACAACCCTATCTCAGAAAAAAAGAAATTCAAGAAGCCATTACTGAACTCCCTAGAAAAAAATCTCCAGGGCCTGATGGATTCACACGTGAATTCTACCAAATATTTAAGGAACAATTGGTTCCAATCCTATATAAACTCTTTGGAAAAATAGGGAAAGATGGAACTCTGCCTAACTCTTTCTATGAAACCAATATGGTACTGTTACCTAAACCAGGAAGAGTTAAAAGAGAGAAAGAAAATTATAGACCTATCTCCCTGATGAATATAGATGCAAAAATCCTAAATAAAATCTTAGCAAAATGATTACAAGTCATCACTAGGATAATACATTATGATCAAGTAGGATTTATTCCAGGAATGCAGGGTTGGTTCAATATTAGGAAAACTATTAGTATACTCGATGATATCAACAACAAACCTATCAGAAATCATATAATCATATCAATAGATGCTGAAAAAGCTTTTGACAACATCCATTCCTATTAAAAACACTAGAGAGAGTGTAGGAATAAATGGACTGTTCCTTAAAATAATGAGCAGTATCTATCTGAAACCATCAGCAAGCATTATACTCAATAGGGAGAGGCTAGAGGCATTCCCAGTAAGGTCAGGGGTGAAACAAGGGTGCCCATTATCACCACTACTATTCAATATTGTATTAGAAATGTTAGAATCAGCAATTAGAGAAGAAAAAGAAATTAAAGGAATTAGAATTGGGAAGGAAGAGACAGATGACATGATGGTTTACCTAGAGAATCCCAAGAAATCATCTAAAAAACTAATGGAAACAATTAGCAACTTTAGCAAAGTTGCAGGTTATAAAATACACCCTCATAAATCCTCAACTTTTCTATATATGTCTAGCAAGAAACAGCAGGAAGAGCTAGAAAGAGAAATCCCATTCAAAGTAACCTCAGACAATATAAAATATTTGGGAGTCTATTTGCCAAGACAGACTCAGAATCTTTTTGAAAACAATTATAAAACACTTCTCACACAAATTAAATTAGATTTAAATAACTGGGCAAATATCAACTGCTCATGGATAGGTAGAGCTAATATAATAAAAATGAAAATTCTACCAAAACTAAACTATCTGTTTAGTGCCCTACCAATCAAAATTCCAAAAAAAGTACTTTATCGAGTTAGAAAAAATTGTAAGTAAATTCATATGGAGAAATAAAAAGTCAAGAATTGCCAGGAGCTTAATGAAAAAAAGTGCAAAAGAAGGTGGCTTAGCCCTGCCCGATGTAAAATTGTATTATAAAGCATCAGTCATGAAAACTGTTTGGTATTGGCTAAGAAATAGAGTGGTGGACCAGTGGAATAGACTAGGTGTAAAAGCAGGAGATGATTATAGTAATCTGCTGTTTGATAAACCCAAAGAGTCTGGCCATTGGGATAAAAATTGCTGGGAAAATTGGAAGTTAGTATGGAAGAAACTTAGATTAGACCAACACCTCACACCCTTTACCAAGATAAGATCCAAATGGTTACAGGACATAGACATAAAAAAACAATACTATAAGCAAATTAGAAGATCAAGGACTAGTCTACCTGTCAGATCTATGGAAAGGGGAAAAGCTTATGACTAAGGAAGAGTTGGAGAACATCACCAAAAACCAATTAGATGATTTTGATTACATTAAATTAAAAAGCTTTTGCGCAGATAAAACCAATGTAACCAAGATCAAAAGAAATGTAGTAAATTGGGAAACAATCTTTACAACTAATGACTCTGACAAAGGACTCATTTCTAAAATATACAAAGAACTGAGTCATATTTTTAAAACAAAAAGCCAGTCCCCAATTGACAAATGGTCAAAGGATATGCAAAGGCAATTTACAGATGAGGAGATCAAAGTAATCCATAGCCATATGAAAAAATGCTCTAAATCATTAATTATTAGACAAATGCAAACTAAAGCTTCTCTGAGGTACCACCTCACACCTCTCAGATTGGCCAGTATGACCAGGAAGGATAATGATCATTGTTGGAAGGGATATGGGGAATCTGGGACACTATTACACTGTTGGTGGAGCTGTGAACTCATCCAACCCTTCTGGAGAGCTATTTGGAACTATGCCCAAAGGGCAACAACAATGTGCATACTCTTTGACCCAACAATACTACTACTGGGTCTATACCCTGAAGAGATGAGGAAAAAAGGTAAAAACATTACTTGTACAAAAATATTTATAGCAGCCCTGTTTGTGGTGGCAAAGAATTGGAAATCCAGTAAATGTTCTTTAATTGGGGAATGGCTTAGCAAACTGTGGTATATGTATGTCATGGAACACTATTGTTCTATTAGAAACCAGGAGGGACGGGATTTCAGGGAAACCTGGAGGGATTTGCATGAACTGATGCTGAGTGAGATGAGCAGAACCAGAAAAACACTGTACACCCTAACAGCAACATGGGAGTGATGTTCAAACTTGAAGGACTTGCTCATTCCATCAGTGCAACAATTGGGAACAATTTTGGACTGTCTGCAAAGGAGAGTACCATCTGTATCCAGATAAGGAGAGGTGGAGTTTGAACAAAGTGCAAGGACTATTCCCTTTAATTTAGAAAAAACAGATAGCTTATTGTCTGATCTTGTTACCTCTTAGACTTCTCTTCTCCTTAAGGATATGATTTCTCTCTCATCACACCCAATTTTGAACAAGGTACAACATGGAAACAAAGTAAAGACTGACAGAGTGCTTTCTGTGGGGGGGGGAGGGGGGAGGGAAGCAAGATTGGTGGAAAAATGTAAAACTCAAATAATATCTTTAGTAAAAAATATTAAAAAAAAGAATTCCTATAGGAAAATTGCCCTGATAGCCTAGACACAGAGGACAAAATAGAGATTGAGAGAGTCCACTGATCTACCCCAGAAAGAGATCCCAAACAAAGCAAACACCAGGAATGTTATAGCTAAGTTCCAGAACTCCCAAGTCAAAGAGAAAAATATTACAAGCAGCCAGAAGGACACAATCCAAATATCATGGAGCTGCAGTCAGGATTACACAGGACTTAGCAGCAACTACATTAAGAGCTTGTAGGGTTTGGAATATAATATTCTGGAAGGCAAAAGTGCTTGAAATGCAATGGAGAATCAATTATCCAGCAAAACTGAACATCATCTTCCAGGGAAAATATGGGCTTTCAATGAAATAGGGGAATTTCAAATGCTCCTGTTGAAATGACCAGAGCTGAACAGAAAGTTTCATCTTCAAGTACAGAACTCAGGGGAAGTATAGAGAATGGAAGAAAAGGCTAAATTATGAGGGACTTAATGATGATGAACTGCATGTATTCCTACATGGAAAAATGATGCTGATAATACTCTTATTAACCTTCTCATTTAATATAGCAGGTGATGAAGCACAGGAGAGAGCTGAATTTCAAGATAATATATTGTAAAAATGTAGTCAATGTTTAAAAGGGAAATATATATACTGGGAGTAAGAGAAAGGAGAGGTGGAATAGGCTAAGATATTTCATATAAAAGATATTATTTTTGCAATGTTATGGAAGGGGGAAAGGTGAAGGGAAATGAGAGAACCTTCATCCTCATCAGAAATGGCTCAGAAAGGAAACAGCAAACACACTTAATATGGCATAGACATCTAGAAGAAAAAGGAGAAAAGGGGGACAGGGAGGAGGGGAGGGGGGATGTGGGAGATAGAGGAGAGGGTAGTTCATAGGAGAGGATAGTCAGATATAACACATTTTCTTTTTTTATTTTTTTGTAAGATGCTGGGATTGGGTGGTCTGTCTGGGCCACAGGGCCAGGTGGTTGCCAGGTCTCTGGAGTTGGATGTGGGCTTGGGGCCTCTTGGCCCCAGGGCTGGTGCTCTTTCCACTACGCCACTCAGATGCCCCACAGCACATTTTTGAAGAGGGACAGAGTGAAAGGAGAGAGAAAATATAATAGATGGTAGTGGGGATATTGGATAGGGGGAATTGCAATCAGCAGTAGCAACTGTGGAATATGGCAGTAACTACTAAGATGGACTTATGATAAAGAAAGTGATCCACCTGAGACAGAGCTGATGGTATCAGAACATAGACAAACACATTTTTTCTCTTTCTTTTACTTTATTTCTCATGGGGTTTTATATTATGTTTACTATTAAACAAGAATATTTTAGTAATGTGTAAATAAATTTAAGAAAAAATAGGTAAAGAAAAAATCCTAACAAATTCTTTTTTATAACATAATTATATCTCCCTAAATCAGGGAGAGAAAAAACAAAGAAAACCATCTATCATCTTCTTTAATAGAATATTAATATTAGCTATTTCCCAATTATTAAGCTCTGCTTGCTTCCAGTTCTTTTCCATCACAAAAAAAACAATGTTGCTATGAATATAAGTGTGTGTGTGTTTGTGCATGTAATTTTTCTCTTTGTCTTTGATTCTCTTAGGTCAAGATCACACTGATAAATGTTTAACAATCAACTTTCTAGAGTTTATGACTTTTACATTTAATCTGCTTTATTACCATGTTATCCATCACCTTCTTAAGTCTAGACAATGAACAATACAAAATATCAAGCTCTGATTTGTAGTATTTACTGATTTCTGAGTTATAAATATTCACACTAAAAATGTAACATTGACTCTCTTGGTACAAGGTGGCTACAACACACCCCTGATATGGATCTATTTGTGTTATTTCTGGGTCAAAAGTATATACAATCCAATAATTTCCTAATTTAATTCCAACTTTCCCCTTCAATTCCATGCCACAAATATCCTTGACACCTTCCACATTCCAGCCAAACTGAATTGAAATTCATCTGTCTCTTGAACTCAAACACTACATTTCCACTCTATGTGAACTTGCAAAAAATAAAGAGGGGAAAAGTCTTCCATGTTTAAATATATTTTGCAGAAAAAGAAGGAAAAATAATAGGAAAAAAGAGGAAGAAATAAAAAGAACTTATGACAATTCAAACACAAGTTTTTGATACAACAAATTATAGAATTATCTTATGGGGCCCAGACTGAGTGATTTTATACATATACACACACACACATATATATACATATATATATATATAATATATATATATTATATATATATGCATATATAGATATATTCATTCATTTATTTGTTTGTTTACTCTCTCTCTACATATATATATATATATATATGCCTATATATGCAAGAAATTAGCAGAAATTGTGTAGGCTAATAGAAATTTAGCACTGACCAAATAACTATTAACATATGGTTTGGTGATAGAATTCTACATCAAAACCTCTCCGTGTTTCATGATCTTCTAGATGGCAAATCCCCATACTACAAATACATATATCAAAATATCCAGGAGAATTCAATGAATAAACTGAACTAGAACAGGACAATTATCATAGACTGAACTATTAATATGTACAATTTCTCAGATACATATTGATAAATTTTAGAAAAATAAGGATAGTGTTTCCATAGCAAATACTCATTATGCCCACACCATGTGCAATAAAAAAAAGCTTGCAGAATCTAGAGACTTAGCTAGGAGGAAAAGAAGCATATATGGGGAAAAGAAGCATATAATGCCTGTTGTATACTACTGGAGAGATTCCAAGGATGACTGAGAATATCTAGTTTACAAAGGATGAGTTTCTCTTAATACTTATATTCAACCACCAAAAGATCAGCAATAGTATTTAGAATATTTAAAATAAGATAAAATAATAGCTGGAAAGCACCTTATTCTAAGCCATTTCTATCTGAACCCTGTTAAAAAGATGAGATGAGGATAATAATAATATTATTATTATAACTATCATATGTATAAAACTTTAAGTTTTGAAAAGTACTGAAAATGTTTATGTCCTTTTAAGACTCAGTTCAGGTTTTCTTTTTTCAATATTTTCCTGATTCTCTCAGTTGCTAGTGCTTTTTCTTCAATCTACCATTTATTTGTTTATTTGTTTATTCTGTAATATTTTCCAGTAGAATGTAAAATCCTTGAAGGCTGAAACTAATTCATTTTTTGTATTTTCATCCCAAGTGCTCTAAACATCATTTTGCTTAGAAGTACAGCAAATACTTAATGAATATTTGCTGACATGAACTTGGTATAATCAAACACAAAAATTATGAAAGATTACTTAAAAAGTCTAACACAAAACATAACTTTATTTGATATTCATTACTGTAAAATAAAGATTAAACAAGGGGATGCATGTTTCCCAAAGTTGTTCATCACTATCATTGACTAGATCCAATAGAGAATTCAAGTTCAGAAGTGATTTGCTGAGGTCCTCCAGATTCTCCAAATTCAAGGAAATTCAGAGCTTCCAGACAAGAATCAGAACCACCCAAAAGTGTTTGGTCCCACTACTCAAACAAGAAAGAATAAGTGAATGAAGAATTGTGACATGCAGTTAGACAGCCTATAGAGTGAGCATACATATGTGTGCTGTGTGATTCTGAGTGATGAAATATAGCAACATGCAAAGAATTAAAAATGAATATCACTCATACGACTATGGAAAAATAGCCTGTAATATAACCTAAGGAATGATAAAGAAGATTTAAAATAAAGAATGTCATTCATAGAAACAATAAGTATGATCACAAAAGAAAATAGACTTGTCACAAGGTAAAATGAAGGGAAGTTTTATGTTCCATTGATTTTCATGTGCTATACAAAGAAATCAAAAAAGTTCAATATATGGACAAGTGATGATCAGCAATACTGGAAAGTACTACATAAAAATGATGACGTTGATGACTAGCATTTATAAAACATTTATGATGTACCAATGTTTTACAAATATCTCATTAGATGAGGTCACAAGTCTATCAGAGTAGTTGACTGTCTGCCCATGTTGTACCACATCAAGTATGCTTTCACTGCTTAGAAACATTCCTTCTAATGACTTTTTGCCTAGTTCTATAATAAGTTTTCTTCTGCTTGAAATCCTGCTAAAAATCTATTCAGATAAAATATTTATAAGCATACACACTTCAAAAGAACAAACCAATCAATCAACAATCATTTATTCAACAACTACAATATGTCAATACTGTGCTAGACAGTCAGGATACAAAGATAAAAATGAAATGGTCTCTGCCCTCAAGGAACTTGTAAACGGTGGTATATGCATGTACAAAATACAGACAAAATAAATGCAAAGGCATGGATTAAGAAGAGAGGAAATTGATTTCCTCCATAATTCATTATTTCCAACTATCTGACTCTCCTTTACTGAGACAGATCATGACTCTTCTCTGCCCTAATACGTTCTTTAGGAATTGTGGCCAAAAAAAAAATCACCTAGTCCGATGATGAATCTGTTTAACTTTCACTTGGTTGATCTTGAGAGAAGAGACAAGTAGTCTATCATTTGGACTAGTTGTCAAAGACTTTGCAGCTCATTAGATTTTCTCTTCATTGATAATTTTTGAGAACACTACTACTTCCAAGTCATAAGAAAAATAGGATAACTCTCACTCCTGTAACTTATTATCCAAATTTCAGAGATATAATTATGACAATGGTAATTCTATTTATTTAGATATTCCAATATCTGTCTCATATCCAAGTTGGTTAAAGTTCCTATTATTTATAAGAAAACGCTAGCTAAATAAAATCAGATCTAAACTATTGAAAAATATAATTGCTCATGGGTAGACTGAGCTAAAAATAATAAAAATGACAATTCTACCTAATAAAATGCTAGCTATCATTACCAATACAGAGAACTAGTCAGTCATATATGAAAAAGAAAATGTGTTTCTTTCAATTTCTAATTGCACCAACCCAGTAATTCATTTCAATTGGGAGAAGATTGCCTTCTTAAGGGTACTGACAACAGATGAATCCTTCCAACAGATTTATTCTTTCACCAGTTCTCACCGAGACACATCTTTTTCCTTCTCAGTTTTGAAAAGTTACCAAAGGTCATTTCACTGCTTTGACATAAGCAGTAGAACAGGAAAATGGGAACTTAAATTCTCCATAGTGGTTCAAGAAAAAAATCCTAAGAAACAATTAGTCACAAACTGTAATTCTTTAATAGACTATTAAGGTGCAACTTGAAAATGCAACTTAAAAACATTTCATGGAAATATCATGGTTAATTTTACAGTGAAAATAATTCTTTGCTAATCACATAGCCTCCTTATAAATGAATCTGCTATTAGAAATTGCATAAAAATTGAGGAAAAGATTATTATAATAGCAAATTGCCCTGATTCCTATAGTTAACAAAATGTTCATTAAGCTAGGAGTCAGATGGGGAGGGTCACAACTATAATTTGTCTTTAAACAACATTTATAAAGATAACATTTAAAAAAAATCTTTCTAATAAATGAAGTTTCCTTTTATTGTGAAGAGACAAATCCTCCCTCTTAATCAAAGCAAATAGGGAGGAAAAAAAGTCATAGGATTGTTTCCAAACTGCCAAAAATAGGCATTTTTCAGTTATCCAAGATTCAAGACATAAGACTTTTTTGCTAATATTTTTCAAATGTTTCACATTTATGCTAATAAAGGCCAAGATAAAAGTCAAGCTGGGATTCCACAGTTGGTACCACTAGGTGGTATGGCACCTAGTGACAGGTAGCAGAAATGAACTAGTGAAGCCTGGGCTCCAAAGAATCAATTTGAATCTTTGTATTCTAGTTCGTGGAAAAATGCCAACTGATGAGAAATGTAATCTCAAAGAATATAAAAGAAATTTTTCAGTAACATGTACTGTGTTTTTTCTAAGCAGAAGAAATGTTGAAATAAGAGGGAAAGATGATGCTTTTAGATGACATTTCCTAAATAAAACATCCTTCTTCTATATTTCTGAATCTGCAGGGTGTCAGACTATGCTTGCAAAGACATTTGACACCACTTTTGATATTAAGAGTCTTATTCTTCCTCCAGCCCCTTGCCTTTCCACTCACCTTCAGGTCTAGTATTATATAGTGTTTTTATTTTTGTGTCTCCAGCACACTAGGCATTGTAAGAATTTGTTCAATAGAATTAGAGACAAAAGAAAGGATGAGTATTCAGTTTCAGATCTAAGACTTAAGCTGTCCCTATCATGCCCATAGGAAACTCTTGGATAAGGAAAGATCAATTACCAATGTAGTCCATCACCTTTTTACTTTATAGTCTTAGAAAGTTGTTGAGGCACTGAGAAATTATGGGCTTTGCCCAAAGGTCCACAGCTAAAAGGAAACAGAGGCACTATGAAGTTGAGTCTCAATCTATTACTCCAAATGATCTCTCTTCATCATTTCTGAAAGTTTAGAAAAATAAAGTTCACACTTGAGACAGATAAACCAATAGATAGATAGATAGATAGATAGATAGATAGATAGATAGATAGATAATTAGATAGAGAGATAGAGAAATAAAGAAATAGAGAGATGATTGATAGATTGATAGAGATAGACAAACGGGTGGCTGGCTGGCTGATGGATAACACATACAAATGTATATGAACTTAGAGATTTTCTTGTATGTATGTATATATATATATATATATATATTAATATACAGAGAGAGAGAGAGAGAGAGAGAGAGAGAGAGAGAGAGAGAGAGAGAGAAGAGAGTCAGTCCATATGAGAGGAAACCTGGCATAATGATAATAGAGAATCAGCCTCAAAATTGAAAAGACCTAATTTCAAGTCTTATCTGATACCTTCTGCCTATATGATCCTTAACTTAGTGCATAAAGAAATTCTTCAATACTATAAATTACAGAGGAACTATTAAGAAGGTTTCTTTTCTTTTTTCTTTATTTAGGTGTCTATAAGGCCTCTTGAACTCAGGTCCTCCTCACTCCAGGGTTGATGCTCTATCCCCTGCACCATCTAGCTTCCCCAAGAAGGTTTCTTCACTGAGAGAGGGGTGGGGAGAGATAGATAGAGAGACAGAGAGGGAGGGAGGGAAAAAGAGAAGCAGCAGCAAGACCCCCAACACCAACATTTATAGTATTTGATAGACCCTATATTTAGTGTCCAACTTCTATACTCACAGGGACAAAATTTTAAAATTCATATCAATTGTTTTTAAACAATCCCATTTTATACAGAGGAAAAAGAAGAAAAAGAAAAGTAAAATCAATTCCATCCAACATTTAGAGAGGCATTTCCTTAGACCATATTAAATGATCAGACACATAGGGATGATTCATCCACTTGACTAACTTTAGCTCTATTCATGCAAAATACTTAGTCATATTTTAGCATTGCTATTGGCCATCACCTACTGTGAAGCTGTAATTTTTGTTATATAAATGTTATGTAAATAATATTTGTTATATAAATGTTCCAGCGAATATATCTGCTATATGTTATATAAATAATTTGTTATATGTAAATATTTCAGTGAATATAACAAAATAAAGTATAGTTTTTTGAATGGACATGCCTCACTTAATCAGTCCTTTGCTGATGCTTAGGAGATGTTTCTCTGAAAGTATGTATCAAGGGAACACAGGATGATTATGCAAAGTCACCAGCCTCACTTTCTCCTCTGTATTCATCTGTGTCCAGTGACCAGATATGGATGAGGACAAATGGAGATGGCCCTGTAGTTTTTAGTTTGACTGAAGCAAAGGCCATTCAGTGATCAAAGCTAGGTAAAAAAGAAATAGAACAAAGAATGGCATCTTTTACCTAGTCCAAAAAGTAAAAAATAATCTGTCTGGGATAGGAAGACCCTAGTGCTTCTAGCCAAAAGAGAAAAACTTGATATTAACATTCACTGAGCTGGGGCAGCTAGGTGATGCAGTGGATAGAGCACCAGCCCTGGAGTCAGGAGAACCTGAATTCAAATCCAGTCTCAGACACTTAATAATTACTTAGTTATGTGACCTTGGGCAAGTCACTTAACCCCATTGCCTTGCAAAAACAAAAATAAAAAAAAAGCATTCACTGAGCCAATCAGGGCCCAAACATTGACCAAGTAGGACTTGGCCTGGGACCTATTGCTGGCCAATCAGTGAGAGCCAGGGTGAGTTTTGGAAGCACAAGATGAGAAGCAAGGATACACAGGATCCTCCCAATTCCTTCAGAAAATCATTGTTTTTAATCATGTGTCTCTGAAATCTCTCTTCCTACTGACTAACCCCCATATTTCTTGCTATAATGCTATCCCCAATACCTTTCCTCCATGAAAACATCCATCAGAGAGCCATTCTCCTTCAAATTAACCTTTCATGTCCTTTGATTATGTGCATGGAGCTTTCTAATTACTTCACATTATGGAGAAACCTAAAGTCAGAACACCTGGAAATAAAACCTGAGGCTGGCCCAATCTCATCAGAACCAAAATTGAAACCTATCAGCCCCCCAGGAGTCTAACTAGGTCCCAGATTGGCACCAAGTTGGCATGAGGCATGCCAATCCAGCCTGAAGAGTTCCTGAAACCTGTCTAGCATGAAAGCAGATGCTAAACCTAGCAGCGGAAGTCAGGATCCTAGACAGAGCCAGCCACAGAAAGAGGGGGCTCCAAAGTTTTGTGACCAGAGGGATCCTCCAGGCAGAGCCTAGTCTGGGACTGTGGACTCAGGATCAGTGAAGCCCAGCCCACACCATTCAGCTACAGCCCAAGCCAAGACTCCCTGCTGAGCAAAAGAAAGAAAACTCTCCACACCATGTGGAAATAAATATTTTATGAGATACCCAGGGGGTGAACCCTGAAGAGGATAAAAATCCAGATAAGACCTCAGAGAAGAAAAACAAACAAATAAATAAACTTCCTGGCTACAAGCTGTGGGAGTCCATAAGCAAAACAAAATAAGATATAAAGAATGGAAAAGCTCCTAAGGAAAAATGTCAAGGAAAATTGACACCTTAAAACAGATGTTTTTAAGGGAAAAGGAAAAAGTACAGAGGGATCATGAAGGACAGGAAGAATGAGATAATAGCCAGCAGTCAAACAAACTCAAATATTGAAGGGAGGACTATGTAGGCATTGAATAGATCAATACAAAAACATAAAATACTCAAATTAAAATAATTCAGTATCGGGGAAAAAAATGAAAAGGCCATAAATAAGACTTCAAAGTTCATTTGATAAGTATCAGATGGAGTCATAATTGAATTTTACAAAACATTCAAAGAATAAATTAATTCCCAAACCAAGTACACTATTTGCAATAGTAAGATATAATCTCCTGAAGGTTTGATCTTCAAATACAGGACTCAGGTAAAGCATAGAGATTGGAGGAGAAGGGGAAAATATGAGGGACTTAATGATGATGAACTGCATGTATTCCTGCATAGAAAAATGACACTGATGATAGTCATATGAACCTTCTCAGTTAATAGAGCAGGTAGAAGGAGCTTTTATAGTTGAAGCACAGGAGAAAGCTGAATTTGAAGATAAAATATGGTGTAAAAATGGAGTCAATAGAAAAAAAGGGAAATGTAATGGGAGAAAGAAAAAGGAGAAGGGGAATAGGCCAAGATATTTTATATAATAAGATTTTTCTTTATTACAATGAGCTATTGCAATGATATAGAAGGGCAGAAGGCAAGGGGGAATGAGGGAATCTTCGCTCTCATCAGAGGTGGCTAGGAGAGGAAACAGCATATATACTCAATGGGGAATAGACATCTGGAGTAAGAAGGGGGGCAGGGGGAAGGGGGGTTGTGAATGAAGGAAAAGAGGATGGACCATGAGGGGAGAGTGGTCAGATATAACACATTTTCTTTTTTACTCCTTGCAAGGGGCTGGGATTGGAAGTCCTGTCTGGGACCATAGGGCCAGGTGGATACTGGGCCTAAGGGATGGTATGGAGTCTCGGGGCCTCTTGGCCCCAGGGCCAGGGATCTGTCTGCTGCACCAGTCAGTTACCTAAAGCAGAGTCAGAGTGAAAGGAGAGAGAAAACATAGTACATGGTAGTGGATATATACAAAAGGAGGGAGTTGCGATCAGCAATGGCAACAGTAGAAAAAATATGTAAGTAACTTTTGCGATGGAATTATCATAAAGAATGTGATCCACCCACGACAGTTGTTGGTGTTGGAACAAAGACTCAAGCACATTATTATTATTATTATTATTATTATTATTATTATTATTATTATTATTATCATCATCATTATTATCATTATTATTATTATTATTTTGGGGGGTGCAGGGCAAATGGGGCTGGGTGGCCTGCCTGGGGCCGCATAGCAGGGTGATCATTGGGTGTCTGAGGCCGGATTTGGACCCCGGTGCTCCTGGCTCAAGGGCCAATGCTCTGTCTGCCACCCAGTCACCCCTACGATTATTAATATTTTATTTTATTTGGGGTCTTTTTTTTTTTTGGTTTTTGCAGGGCAGTGGGGTTGGGGTGGCTTGCATGTCACACAGCTGGGTGATTGTTGGGTATATGGGGCCAGATATGGGCTCAGGTGTTCCTGGCCCCAGGACTGGTGCTCCGTCCCTTGCGCCACCTGGCCATACCTACAATTATTACTATTTTTTTTAATTTTAATTTTTTTCTCTCCCCTTTATCACTCAAGCAAGTCTATATTTTTAGGGGGAGGGGGTATTTTGTTTACTCTTAAACAAGAATATTTTATTAATGTATAAAAACATTATTTGTACAAAATGAGAATAAATAAATATTAAATATTTAAAAAGAAAGAAAAAAGAAAACATGCTCTTGATACCTAAACAGAAAAATTCACACTACTTCCTAATAAAATTAATGCCAAATATACATATATAAAAATATATGTAAAATGTTATAGTAGTTACAACAGCATACCAGAGAGAATAGATATTTTTTTTAGGTTTTTGCAAGGCAAATAGGGTTAAGTGGCTTTCCCAAGGCCACACAGCTAGGTAATTATTAAGTGTCTCAGACAGGATTTGAACCCAGGTACTCCTGACTCCAGGGCCAGTGCTTTATCCACTACGCCACCTAGCTGCCCAAGAATATATACTCTTAATAAATTTAATTTCCATCAGGAATACAGGAACAGTTCAACATCAAGAAGAATATAAATATAATAAACTATGGTAATAATGTGAATAAGAAAAATCATGATTATATCAATAGATATTGAAAAGGCTTTTTGACAAAATCTATAATTATTTCTATTAAAAATCATAGTAATAAATGGATTTTCCCTTAACGTAGAAATTAATATTTTTCTAAATCTAAGCACAAACATTATATGTAATGGAGGAAAAATTAAAGGCCATTTGAATAAGATCATAGGTAAAACAGGGATGTCCATTTTCATTACTACTATTTAAGATAGTAGTAGAAATATTAGCTAAGTCAATAAGAGAAAGAAATTGAGGTAATAAGCACAGGCAAAGAGTAAACAAAATTATTACATTTTGCAGAAATAAAGGCATATTCAGAGAAGCTTAGAGAATCAACTAAAATAATAGAAATAATTAATAACTTTAGCAAAGTTACAGATATATATTCCCCAAAACCATCAGCATTTATTTGTCTATATTATGTACATACATAAAATATATATGTATGTGTATGCATAGACATATATTTAATAAGTTTTGTTTTTTATCACAAGGATATATATATATATATATGTACACTTATGGAAAGAGATTTGTATCCCAAAATATTTGGAAGTATATCTACTAAAATTGATTGATATGAATTTAACTATAAAAACATTCTTTGCAGAAATAAAGACAGACCTAAAAAGACAGACCTAAATAAGTTGATAGAACTTAAAATTCTACCTAAATTAATTTATTTTTTAAGTGTCATACTACAAACTCCCAAAAGAACATTTTATAGAGCTGGGAAAAATAGCAAGAAAATAGATTCTACAGAACCATAACAAGATCCTCAATAGTAATAAATAGAAAGAAAGGAAATCCATCATCATACTAGATCTCAAACTATACTACAAAACACTAATCATTAAAGTGATTTGGTACTGGTTAAAGGAGAGAAAGAACATGGGAACTCCCAAGTGTAAGGGATTAATAAAATCAATAAGGTACACAATATAGAGAAACAAACAAATCTAGTAATATAGTATTTGATAAAACTAAAACTCCTCATTTACTGAGGAAAGAATGCGCTATGTGACAAAACCTTCTGGGACAACTAGTTGGGTAGAAATTAGGTCTAGACCAACATTCAACACCACAGACCAAGATAAGTTCCACATGGATGTTATCTAGATATTAAATGCTTACACTGGAAGTAAATGAGAAGAACAAGGAATAAATTACTTTTTGGAACTACGGATGACATAAAGTATATGAATAAAGAAGTAATAGAGAGGCTGACACAAAACTAAATGGACAACACTGATTGTATTACATTAAAAAGGTTTTATTCAATAAAATCTAATGGAGAAAAATTTTAAAATAAAGCATAGTGGGGCAGCTAGGTGAAGCAGTGAATAGAGCACCAGTCCTGGAGTCAGGAATACCTGAGTTCAAATCCAGGCTCAGACATTTAATAATTACATAGCTGTGTGGCCTTGGGCAAGTCACTTAACTCCATTGCCTTGCAAAAACCTAAACAAAAAAACAAACAAAGCAAGCATAGCTGGGAAAATATTTGCAAAACTTTTATATGATGAAAGTCTGATTTCCAAGATATAAAAGGGAATGATTCAAATTGACAATACTAAGAATCATTCCCTCAATAGATGAGTAGTAAAAATTTTTGAATAACCTATCAACAGACACAATGAAAAAATACTCAAAATCATTAATAGTTATTAAGATACAAATTAAAATAGCTCTGAGGCATTATTTCACATCTATCTGATTGACAAATATAACAAATAAGAAAATGACAAATGCTGGAAAAGATACAGAAAAACAGGTATTAGGTACAAGTAATGCATTGTTAGTGGGATTTTAGATTCAGTCATTGTGGAAACCAAATTGGAACTATGTCCACAGCTGTGTGTTCTTTGTCCAGGTCTACCACTACTAGGGCTACACACCACAGAAAGTAAAGAAAGAGGAATGGTTTCCTAGGTCCAAAATATTGATGGGAACTTTTTTCCATGGTAGTCAAAATTGGAAAGTAAGGGTCTGTTATTAGAGAAAGGCTAAATAAATTGTAACATATGAATGTAATGAAATATTATTGTACCACAAGAAATTATAAAAGGCATGTTTCCAGAGAAAACTGGAAAGACTATTATAAATTGATAAAGAACAAAATTAAGCAGAAATAGGAAAACAATTATATAATGATATCAATGTTTTGGGGAAAATAAACTTTGAAAGACTTTAGAACTCTGATCAATACAATGATAAACCATGAGTCCTAAAGTATGAAAGTGACACATATCACTCCTCTCTTGTCAGAAAGATGATGAACTTAAGATGAATAAAGACTTACATTTTTTGGATATAGTTAATGTAAGATTTTGTTTTGCCAGACCATATACCTATTTACTGAAATATTTATCTTTAAATAATACTTTTAAATAAAATAATTTATCATTTTTAAAAGAGAAAAATATGACTTTCCTCATTAGTACCCTTCCAATATTATACAATTCATGTCCATATCTTTACATAATCCCTCAGAAAAATCCAACCAACACTTGGAGGGCCTTCCTTTAGATCTTGGACTTAGTAAGGACCCAGCAAATGATTATCAAATTGTTATCCTTTACTCTCACTATAAGTCCAACCCACCTTCTTTTCTGATTATATATTTCTTTGATATCCTTTATGGCATTTTTACTGCATAATTCTTTGTGGGTAATATGCTACAAGGAACCCACAAATTTCTAGCATGCATCTCTCAATGACTTTTGGGAAAACAGGAATTTTAATTCTTAGGATAATGTGATGTTCCATTCTTTGTAGTCATATAGCAACACTGGAAGAATATTAGTCTTTTCAAGTTGGATCATCTTTCAGTGAGAAACTTGGCATCAATCATTAAAAGGAATGTATGGTTTCTGAAAGACAATATAGCACAAGAAGAAAGAAAATGTCTTTATATACCCACCAAGCTAGACACCACAGAAGAATCTTATTCAATATGGAGTCTGATTCATTCCTGTCTATAAAATCTACAAGACATATGTACTAGTAATTCATGTCAGGGTAAATTATCCTGGAGGAAAGATCTAGAAAGCATGGCTGAAGATTACAAAGACTTGGACAAGAAGCTGATTATCTAAAGAACACATTTGGTGTTTTCATCATTGCTAGTGACTGAAATCAGGGTCTTTCGAAGAGAAATTCAGATTTGAAAAATAAAAAGTCAGTTAAGAAGATTCTGTCAAAGTCTGGAAAGACTTGTATGAACTGATGCTGAGCAAGATGAGCAGAACCAGAAGAACCTTGTATACCCTAACAGCAAAATGGGGGTGATGATAAACCTTAATGGACTTGCTCATTCCATCAGTCCAATAATCAGAGATAATTTTAGGGTATCTGCAATGAAGAATACCATCTGTACCCAGAAAAAGAACTATGGAGTTTAAACAAAAACCAAAGACTATTACCTTCAATTTTTTTTAAAAAAAAGTTGTCGTATGTACTATATATTTTTCTGTCTCTAATATTTTATTTTTCCTCAAGGTTATGATTTTTCTTTGAATGCATTCAGTTTTGATCAATGAAAAGCTTGGAAACAATGTAAAGATTATCAGACTGCCTTCTATGGAGGGAGGAGGGAGGGAAGGGAGGGTGGGAGGGGGAGAATTGTAAAATTCAACCATTGCCAAAAATGATAAGTAGAAAATACTATTGTATGTAATTTGAAAAGTAATAAAATATTTATATTAACATAAAAAAGAAGATTCTGTCTTAGAGGATGTGATTTAAAATATAGGAAACATAGATTCCTGACCAAGGATGGAGTGATGATGAAAAATAATAAGTGGTAATAAAAATAGATTTGTCTGAACTCTTGACGATTTAATCAAAAGATTTCCTACTTTAAAAAAGGGAGAAAAAGATAATTATCTACATATACCTACCAAGCTACTAGCCACAGAGAGAAAAAAACAATAGACAACCAAAAATCCACAGAAGACATAATTCAAGAAGGGAGCCAAAGATAAAATCACTGGCCTGATCAATGCACAAAAGATGGTTTAAAAGCAAGGAAAAATAAAGATTCTGAATCAATACTTATCTCCCAAATGAAAGACATATGGAATATGAGATTTGGTATAGAAACTCAGTATACCCCAGTAGAATATACTTTATTCAAAGGAAACAGGATAGGAAAAAGGAAGTATCATAAGAATTACTCAAATACTCAAATGAATGCATCATCTCATCTATCTGGTGATACCTTCCAGAAATGCAAATAACTCATCCATGCCTGCTCATCTTGTGCAACTTTGGTTCATGTATTCTCATAAATTCACTACTAGGAGTATATCTGATATGCCAAAAATCTTCCTGACTTATTCCTGAAATTATAAGGATAACAGGGCAGCTAGGTGGCACAGTGGATAGAGCACCGGCCCTGGAATCAGGAGTACTTGAGTTCAAATATGGCCTCAGGAAATTTAATAATTACCTAGCTGTGTGTCCTTATGCAAGCCACTTAATCCTATTTGTCTTGCAAAAACCTAAAACAAAATTATAAGGATATCAGTAAAAAAAACCCTGACTATTCACCTGTCATCCCTTTCCTTATCACATAACCAGCCCATCTTTCCTTCCCATTACACATGTCTTTATTGACATTTTTGCTCTTTTTATTCTTCAATGTTCTTCTCTGATTGCTGGCTCACACTCATCCTGAGCTTCATCATTATATTCTAAGTGTTGTTCATATTCAATTATTTTGACTCTGGTATTCCATTTCCCAATGTCATACAGCAACACAGTCAGAGTATTGTTTTAAAAAATGGATGTTTGCTTCAGTGGGAAAATCGGGATCATTGAAGAAGCTTTGCAGTGTCCCAAAGAATAGATAAAATTATATTAGGTTATCCATGCACCAGAATAGGAAAGTGGAGTAGACAGCATCTGAGTAAAGATCAATAGAAACACAAACAGAAGTAGAATTATTCTCATAGTCCATTAGACACAACTTGGATACAAAAGAGAACAGTTTGGAGAATAGATCACAAACCTGGTACAGAGGCATGACATGCCAGTGATAGAAGATTGCAATTACTCACATAACCATAGAAATTCTCTCCCTTTCTAAAGCAGAGCTAATAATTCTCAACTTGCCTCAGTGATAATTTTATACTTCAGGAAGAGACTCCAAGGAAAAGAACTTCTAAATAGGGAGGAATGTTGGTAAACTTTGGAGGATCATTATTATTCTATTTTATTTTTATGACATAAAAAGGAAAGGAAAGCAAGGCAAAGCTTGAAATGGACCCTAGATTTCAAATAGTTAATAGGTTAGATAAAAATCACAATATTTCAGATGAAATTGATGAAGAAAAAAATGGAAAATTCTTAAGAATAAAAATCCAAAGGTAAAAAAGAAATGGAAGTTGTCTAAAGAAACTAATATAGATGCCTAAGGAACTCACTGATCAACTGAAATTTTAATACAATGTACAGAAGACAGAAACAAGGACAGGTAACAAGATATGTTTTTTTTAAATGAAACCCAATTCTGTAAGAAGGGAAGGTGAGCTTGTCACTACTACTTAAAATGATATATTACATTATATATTCAGAACAGTAAACCAAGAAATACATTCCAGAAGCTCTGACATATATGTGTGTGTAGATTTATATATGTATATATATACACATATATATAGATATATGCCACGAATGAAGTGATTAACAAACAACTAAGCAGAAATATAGTTTAGATTAGTTGAACCATGGAAGTGTCATCAGTGCCATAAGACCTATTCTCTCTCTCTCTCTCTCTCCTCTTCAATTCATTGCCTCAACACTCTCATTGTCTCAACACTTTCTATCTATAGCAGCTATTACACATCTATACAGGCATGTCTGTATATGACATTTTTATCATCATCTCATAATATGCAAGCAAATAGTAAGGTATAAATCTCCCAATTTCTGCCATTCTTTCTCTGTCTGTTTCTGTTCCTTTATCTTTGTCTCTGTTATGCACAAATACATATACACATATGTATATATATAGATATAAGGATGCATACATAATGCAGATTGGCATGTACTCTATAATTTATAGTCTGAAATTTGCCTGGGTCACTGAAATGTTTAGAGACATGCCCACAGACATACAGTTAAGATGTGCAAGAGGCTGGATAGGAGCCAGATCTTCCTCAAATATATTTGACCAGCATGATAGAATTGATTATGGACTGATCTCAGAGAGGAGAAAATTCGGGTTCTTGTCCTGTCTTTGCACATGGTGTGTCATAAAACCTCTTAAGTTATCAGTTGCAAATCAGATACCAATCTGCATTGATAGAGAAGGTTTCCTCACTGGTGATGTCCCTGACCCATGGGTCCCATGACCAATTTAAATCAAACATGCAAACCAAATATATTTTTACAGCTTGAAAAACAAATTAAACTATTCCTCTAGGAAACCAAATGGCAAAACCTCAGCTAAGTGACCTTAGGAAAAAACCATTTCCCAGTAGAACAAGACATAGAACAAATGTAAAGGGACAAGGACATAACAGAGACTGGGTATTAATAGACATACTGAAACAGAACAAACTAATAAGACAGAAGGTGAAAGTTAGGGGGAATATGCAAATAGTTACTCAGAGGATAAGTTTGCAACTAACTCTATTGTGAAAGGTAGCCCTTTGAGCATGAATGATTAGAGTAGAGGAATTATGTCTTCTATTTCCTTGGACTTACTCATAAAAAACATAATCCATGAATGCAAAATTTTCTGTTTCCAGTACAAGATGAGATATGTAGTAATCAATGAATAAACCTTGGTTGACAGGATTTTTGTTGATTTTATTCAACAAGTCTAAAAGTGTTACCGGGTTTTATTAAATACAACATGGACTAAAGGGGGATGACTGATGATGAGAAATTAAGGCCTCTTAGTTTTGATTTTGTTTCATTAAAACATTTTAAAAACCATTTTATCAGCAAGTTTGTTTCATTTAAGGTAGAGATATATTGCCATAATGAAGTGACAAAGTATCAGACTATTCCAATTATGAGAACCCAGAGAGATGAATGAAAAGCTTATCTACAGAATATAACAATATTGTGAAATCCTTTCTGTAAGTCAAAACCACAAATAATGAATAATTATATATTTACAAATATGAATTTAAAATGGGACTGCCCAGTGAGTTAGAAGACATTTTGATACTGTGTGCTGTGTACTGCTAACAAATACAAATGATTTAAAAAGGCAAGTGCTGCATTTTTAGACATAAGCTTTGCAATATGAGTATAGTATTGTACCATTATGGCTGTTCAATGGATGAAGAAAAAAACAACACTGGAAACAATAAAGTACAATTCAATCTATTAAATAGTTGTAACTTTAAGAACTATATAAATGCTATTCTGGAAGTCAAACTAAATAATGTCACATAACCCATGAATGCAAAAATTTCTGTTCCTAAACTTCCAATATATTTCATACAAGATATCTGGACATATAAGTGAAACTTAATAAATTATTGACAATGTGGTGTTGCCCAAAAGAACCTAATTCCCAAGGTGTCTGCCTTCCAAGGGCAAAACTAGATAGATAGAGAGAGAGAGAGAGAGATAGATAGATAGAGAGAGAGAGAGAGAGAGAGAGAGAGAGAGAGAGAGAGAGAGAGAGAGAGATGGATAGATGGATGGATAGATTTCTTTAATTGTTCTAATCTAGTCACATCACTGCTACATTCTGGTGTTAAAGATATCTTAAATCTTAAGTTCAACCAGAAAATTTCTCAGCTCTTGTGGGAGAAGTAAGATAGGAATTCATTCCATCAAGTAAAGAAGGAGAGCATATGTACAATATGCTCCTGGTAAGAAGATGACTTGAATTCTCCAAATAGCTGCTTTGGTGAAGATTGGAAGTATAGACTAATGTGTATGTGGTGAGTTTCAAGGGCTGGAAGACTTGCCTATTTTAAAGAATCTCTTCTTTTTCCTTTTTTTAAATGCACCTTGTTACTCTTTTTATTATTTATTTTACTGTTTTCAATGAACAAAAAGTTATACTTTCTCCCATAACTGAACACAAAATAAAAATAAAATCCTTGTAACAAATACACATAATCATGCAAAATGAATTGCTTTAGGCACATCCCAAAATCTCATGTCTCATTCTATATCTTGAGTCCATCATCTCTCTGTCAGGAATTGAATAACACAATTCACCATTAATCATCTGGTATCATGATTGTTCTTTATATTGATCAAGTTTTTCAAAGTTGTTTGCCATTACAATGTGGTTTTTATATAAATAATCTTGGCTTTGTTTACTTCAATCTGCATCAGTTCACAAAAGTCTTCTGATGTTTCCCTGAAAACATCCTTTTCATCATTTCTTAAGGCTGGCTTTCTTTTCCTCTTCAGTATAGAATAAATTCAACAGATAACAGTCTAAGTTTCCCAGGAAACTCTTTAGATCTTTGTTGCTTAACCTCACTGGTGAAGAGTCTCCTCACTGGAAATTCCTTGCACCAATGATATCACAGACTGGTTCTATCCAGAGATGTGTTAGAGCCAGTTAAAATAGACTCAAAAAATTTGACTGTTAAAATTTTTAATGTGAGAATTTACATCTCAGAAATCAGTAAATGCTTCAAATTAGGTATTTGATTTGTTGTTTTTCCTTAATTGTCTGTATTTAAGAAGTTAACGGAGAAAATGTAGATTAAAATTAAAAGAGTAACATTAGTACATTTTTCCCTAGAGAGCCAATTTTTAAACATTTATCAATATATACCTCTCATCCTCACTAATACATATAATTGCTTGTCTGGTCCTCATTCAGCAAATATGCAATCCTTCTCTGGACTTGTTCCTATTGATTTACCATATTTTCATAGCTTCAAAGGGTAAAAATTAATCCTTTTGGTTATGATCTTAAATCTCATTTTCAGCAATACAATGAGCTAAGACAATACCAAAGGACTCATGATGAAAAATGCCATCTACCTCCAGAGAAAGAACTGATGGAGTCTGAATACAGAATACTTTTTTTTTTAAACTTTATCTTTCTTGGGTTATATTTTTTTGGTCTGTGTTTTCTTTCACAACTTAACTAATATGGAAATATGTTTGGAATGAATATATATATATATATATATATATATATATATATATATATATATACATAAAACCTAGGTCAAACTGCTTGCCTTCTCAATGAGGGAAGGAGTAGATATGAGAGAACTCTGAATGTAAATATTAAGTTTCAAAAAAATTTACATTTAATTGAAAAAATAAAATATTTTAAAAGATATTATGTCTCTAGAAGGTTCTTCTACTCCAATTTAATCTTAAATTAATCTAATTAAACTTTTGTTTAATCTTCCCTAATTATAGAGATGAAAGAAATTAAAAGCCAGGGAATTTATGATTTGCCTTAAGTCCTACAGGAAGTACATATCATGGGCAAGATTTAAGTAAGCCCAGGTCATGTAACTCTAAAGCCAGTTGAGCATTTTGAGCCTCAGGTATCTCTCACTTTGTTTTAATGTATTAAAAATGAAATAAGGGGTCATCTTCAATGAGTCCAATTGCAGCAAGCACAGCAATTCAAGAACTGGGATTCCACTAGCCAGTAACACTCTAAAATGTCAGAAAAATAACCAAACTAAGTTTTAGTAGAAAGTAATTCCCAAGAAAAATATCTGTGTGCCTGAGGATACATGTTTGAAAAAATGTATCCAAAAAATGTATCCAAAAAATTTACTTGCTAATCTGCCTGCCATAGTCAAAGAGCAAATCTATTTCCCTACTAGGTTTGGAATGGAAATGTCCACATGCTGTCCTCATAAAGTCTTCTCCATCCATGGTTATCTTCATATGGTAAAGATGGAGATCCCTTTCTTCTTGGGCTTACATCTTCCAGAGATATATTCTTCTCCCAAATGACCTGAGCAAAAAGAAATAGCACATCAGAAATCACCTCCTGCCACCGATAATAATAGTAATAAAGACCTAAAGTATTCTCTTTTTTGCCAGGAACAAATGAAAAGCATTTGGAAAATATTTATATTGAGAACCTTAGATGGTTAAGAACCAGCTCTGACAAGGTCAGGAGCCAACTTTTATGCCATTTGATTAACTTTTTCTTTTAGCTTTCAGCCTCCCAAAATTCCATTGAGTTAATGAACCATCACCATTTTATTGGACAGTGAAAGGGGAGAGCTCACTGGTACCCTTATGCCTTTGGCTCTGGATTGACACCAGGTGAAACTCCTACTAATTATTTTTAAAAACACAGTTTTGTGCCTTCTTTGTTTGTTTGTTTATTTGAAGAAAGTCAGACTACTTCCCCAGGGCAGCCTTGGCTACTTTTCACCTTATCATCTTAGGAGGCTAAACTTGATGAGGGTAAGATTTCCAGAAAGTGGTCATTCTAAGAGGAGAGAATACAAATTTGCATGAGTATTCTAGGGAAAGGAATTCTGAGATATGCATCCGAAGGAACTTTTCTAACATTTCAAGGATCCTAGATTTAGAACTGGAAATAATATGGACCTCAGCAGACATCTAGACTAATCCTTTTATTTTACAAACAAGGACATGGAAAACTACCCCCTTGCCCAAGGTCATCCATATAATAAGCATTATAGGCAGGATCTGTCCTCAGGTCTTCTGACTCCACCATACTGACCTGTGCAAATGGATATAATTTGGAAAGCATTATTTCCCTCCTTGATTTGTACTGCAAAATATTTATCTTCTATAGAAAATCTTTCATTTCATCATTATCCTTTTGATAATAGTATGTGGGGGGAGGAAGGATAGGAGTTGCTTCCAAAAAACAATACTGCTATAGAAGGACAGCAATTATGAGAGGAGAACAGATGTCAGTGGTGATATGGCTGCTTCCAACTTCATGAGCCACCTAGGTGAATAGAATAATGGGTCAGAAGAATTCAAATTCAGTACCAGATAACTTACTAGCCATGGGACCTTAGACACCTGCCAGGACACAATAAGGGCTATATAAATATTTATTCTCTTTCCTCTTCCCATAAGCATGCTATGGGTATATGCAGCAAAATGCTTACTTGAATACTATTCAGAGTTCAAATGTATATAAAGATTTAGCAAAGAGCTGATGTAGCAACAAGAAAAGAGTCTCATCATCTATGAGGCAGGGCAGTGGCATAGTCTAGACTATGAAATGAGGCTATTTTCTGAATTAACTTCTTAGGAAAGTGAAATGAGAGACAGGGACTCCGGGAAGCAATTCTAACCGTGCCACAGCAAACAATAAGTTGGGGAAGGGGGAAATGTTCAGTCTCTTATTTAATTAAGACCTAGCATACTTACATCCTGGGGACTAGGACTATATCAGTTAAACCATTCATACACAGCTACCATGACTTTAAATCATAGTGCACAAATACTGAGACCTATAGATGTTTCCAGAACATTCTATAGGCAAGTTCAATGTTAATCTGAGTATTGCGCTCCTAGGTTTCACTTTGCTTGCTCCCCATCCCTGAAATGATGGTCACATATCCCCTCTCAGAAACCTAACAGCCTATGGCAAGTTACTTTTCCATTCAGGATCAAATTTCAATATCTCTACTGGGTTGTCTTTATTAGGTAGCAGTAAAAGATAGTAAAGGAGGGTCAAGAGATAAATGTAGAGATAAGCAAGCACAACATATTAATAATCAAGAGCTAAGTGACAGAGGGAGAATAAAAGATTTTATGAAAGGGGTGCACATCCAAAAGAGAAAGTAGGTCACTCATATGGTGAGAGGACCAGAAAAGTTAAATGACACAGCTAGTAAATGACTGGGAGAGGATTCAGACATGAGTCTCTCTGAGTCCAAATCCAATACTATACTAAAATTGTGTTTCCTCTATATAAATGCTTGTTTTGGTTATCTCATCCTATAAGAATACTGGTATTTTTCTTTCTAATACATATTATCCATTACTAAAAAGATCATAGCCTAATTATTTTCTTTATTTAAAATTGAATGCTATAATTAATTATGTCCTTGATTGAAATTTAGAAAACATTTCTTTAAAGTATGGCAATGAATACCATGTCCCACAGGCACATAACTAAACTGTTTCAGACTGCTTGCATATGGTGATTTTGTCACATTTTACAGTTTTGAGGGAATGTTTGTAAAGCTTCCTGACTGGAACATACTTATGATGGATACCTTGCTAATGGACATTCTTTCTTTAAAGGACACTTCAAAACACTATGAAGTTAGTAGGCAAAATGAATGTAATATGTGACCTCTAAGCCAAAGATTATCACTCTCATATCCTTGAAAATATGTGGGCCAGAGGTAACCAAAATAGTATACTGTATATTGTATAAAGCAGTATGTGGGTCCTTGGCAGTCTTCCCAGGTTGAAATTCTCTGCCTTGGCCACAGTCAAAACATAAAGTAACCAGAAACCCGAAGTATTCAAGATTGAAGAATAGGGGAAAGCACACATTTCACTCGATGTGGCAACAGACCTGATGAATGGTGTACTCTATGACCTCTTATCCTTGGAAATACCATATCACATACCACTGCCAATGCAGCCTGTCATAAAATGTAATCATCACAGCCCAGTCTTCTTTCCATAGATGCTTGACGAAACTGACTGTATTTAAATAGCATGTCTAATTCATCAATTATTCAGATTGGGAAATGCTAAAGCTATTTTGGGAATATGAGCAGTCTTAGTCTGAATATCTTGGAAAGGACACAGGAAGATGACAACAAGTTGAGTCCAGAATCGAGCAGACAGAGGACCTCATTCAGGATTGCCTTTGGGGAACTGTGCAGTTTGTAATGATCACAGGTCTCTCCCCAAAACAAAACCTATCGTTTTAGTATCAATGTTATCCACTAAGACAATATGACTATAAGTCATGGAATCCCAAAGTCTCTGATGAATAAAGATTGTAGGTCATGGATTAGCAAAAAAAGAGTGGGAACAAATTGAAATTAGTTACCAATAAAAAAAATGCATAAGAGAAGTGGTTTAAAAGATGTCCATCAGAGAAGTGCAGGCAATTGAGCGTGTGGAAAAGATGAACCAGTCATGTAGCAAGAATGAACAAATGGCAACACATATGGTTGCCTATTATCCACGGAATGCTAAGAGACTTAGCAGAGAACATGGGCAAGAGACACAACTGATAGGCAGGTTTTGATAGGCTACAATCTGTATCATGGGAGGGAGTAACCACACTGATGAAATCACGGATCCATAGAAGCATTGAAAAATTTTAGGAAAATATATTTTATGTTTTAAATACTATATGAAATGAGAGTAATGGTGATAATTAACAATGGTTATTAGTTACCATTTCAAACTGCTGAAATAGGGCAGCTGGGTGGCACAGTGGCACTGACCCTGGAGTCAAGAGGACCTGAGTTCAAATGCAGCCTCAGACACTTAGTAATTACCTAGCTATGTGACCTTGAGCGAGTCACTTAACCCCACTGCCTTGCAAAAATGAAAACACCAAAATGCTGAAATAAAGCACTTATCAACTGGATGTGATGGTAATAATGTTCTCTGGAACATCATTCAGTAAAAATGGGCAGATTTGATTTATTAATAAAAACATATTCACAAATTTGGTTTGAATTCAAGTTCAACATATGAACATAGTGCATTCTTATTTGAGATTCATGGTCTATTTTAGGATCAAGTATGTGAAACCTTGCATAATTTCTAAAAGTCAAAGATGCAGTCATATTGCTAAATGTTACAGACCACTAATTGGTTGCCTTTGAGTTTATATGGCTAAAATACCATAATACTGATCTCCTTTCAAGATTAATCCTCCAGAAAGATGTAAGTTACTTGAAGACCAGAGCTTTCATTCATGTCTATGTATTCTAAGTGCCAACAACCTTGAATATAATTCTTTTTTAATTGAATCCAGCAAAGCCATAGAATCATAGATGTTAGAGCTGGAGGAAACTTTTGAGATCATTTTGTCTGAATGTTTCATGGTATAAATGAGGCAACTAAGATATAAAACAGATTATGTAAAGGAATGAAGGAAGAAAAAAAGAAAAGAGAGGGAAAGAAAGAAGGGAAGGGAAAGAAGGAAGGGAGGGAGGGAGAGAAGAACATTTAAAAAAAGAAAAATCTCAAACTCTCATCAGTGTACAAAGGTCCAACATGCACATGTGAGTGGTATGGCCTGAGAATCAATACAAACCATGAAATTGAGAAAATGCATCTGAAAAACTCCAGGAATTCTAAGAGTATAAGAGCATAGTTAGATGTAAAACAGAGTGTTTGTTTTGCTGGACTGTCCACTGAAATATGACAAGACAACAAAATATGAAGTCAAACAGAAAATAAGGTTTGTTTCTAAAATTATAACCTCACCTTGTTTAAAAGGAAAGAGAAGACAGTAATATGACTCACTTTCAGTTAACAGATGTACAGATAAAGTTGGGGATTCAAAAATATTCATCTATGTCAAACGTGATGTTTCCCAGTTTCTTCCTCTAGTTCCTCTTTCAATCCATGTGGTTTGAATTATCACTTTTATTTATTTATTTATTCCTCCATTGATCTTCATCCAAAGCTTCTTGTTTTGTCTCTCTGATTCTGATATTTTCTTACCTAAGTGAGGCTATAATACTATTCCTCTACCTGCCCTTTCCTCAACTATACCATTTCTTTTGAACAAGTAAGACCCATCTAGAGTCATATTTGAGTCGTAGAATGACTAGAAATGAAGTCTCAAGTAAAATTTATATTATTGCTTTAGGATCTCTGCTCTTGATTCTTGGTCAAACATTGGACACTTGTGTATAAATATGTAAGGTCATGGGTTTTAACTACTGTCTCCTTCTTGTCTTTTGTCTCTTGTGAATTCAGGGTTTCTCAATTGCTATTTTATCCACCTTAGTAATGTTTTTTACTCCCTATTCTTTTTATTTTTAAAGCTCAGTTAAATAGATGTGCAAGAAAACAAGCCAAAAACAAAATAAGCGAAAGAAAGAAAGAAAGAAAGAAAGAAAGAAAGAAAGAAAGAAGGAAGGAAAGGAAGGAAGGAAGAAAGGTTTCCTTGAATATAGCTAATCCCTGACCAGAAATTTATCTATATTTTAAGCTAGATCCAGACAAATTCTATTCTCTGATACTATCTTTTTTTGGTCAGCTATTCTTTTTCCAGTTGTTTTTTCCTCTGTTCTGGAGCCCTTGCCTTGCAACAATCAGGAAAACACAACCCTTCCCCCTTATTGACTTCAGTTTCTTGCCCAAAATTATTATTTTTGACTAAACTTTCAAGATTCTTTCTAGCAGTATGTTTTATGCACTATGACTCACCAGAAATGGGGAGTAGTCATTCATTTTGACAAGTTCTATAAGGTTTTCTGCTGTTTTAGATATATAATCAAGGACTATACCAAACGTCTCTATTACTGTTATTCATGAACAGGAAATCACCAAGTATCTAAACTTCTCCCTCCTATCCTTACAGACATTTTCTGGGTCTCTGTTTATCATTCTTTGAAGAAAAAATAACTGGTTCTTGCTTAAAGTGTCTTGCTTGTCCTCTTCAGAGAGAAACTGTTTAGTCCCAAGTATACAGTTATCTTTTCTTCCTCCTCCTCTTCTTCTTATCTTCCACCTTATAATCTACTGACATGGATCAAGTTTCTTTTTTGTTTTTTTGCTTCCATTGTAAAAGACAAGACTCAGAAGAATAATTTGTTGGATGTGGAGGTATTATAGAAGAACGGAATGCCTAAATCAATATAACCAGGATGGTAATTAGCCTCAAATTCATTCTCCATGAAGATCGATTCAAGAAACTGAGAATGATAGACTCGAGGCTGAAAAAACAGCTGTGAAATATTTAGGAACTGGTAGAAAAAGGATTGTTCTCTCAAGACCCCTAGGGCAGAAATACTAAAGAACAGTGGTTAATAGTTGCAAAGAGGAAAATTTAAGCTTGATATGAGAGAAACTTTATAAAGATTTAGTAGGCTAGATGGTAGGTAGAACGTTTCCTTTAAAAAAGGGTTGTAGGAAACCTTGCCTGGTAAATAGTAGAATAAAAGTGTCAGACATATAGTCTTAAACTACATGCAGTTCAAAACACTCCCAAATATGGCCTAAACAGTGTTAAAACAACTGGGAAATATTTAACAAAGTAGATTAAAGAACATGATTAAACATAACATTTTAAAACCAAGTTATATGTGGTCAGAGGCGTTCTTATGTATAGATGTTTCCATTTCAGTTTGACACCCCTGTTGGAGAGGGATATTTTTCTTCTTGAACTAAATGACTTTTAAGTACTCTTTCAAATATGAAGGTCTATGATTGAAAATTGGGTAAGGCCAGAATACATCCCTCCATGAGCTAGTGAGAATTTAGGTGAGACAAAAATAGCTCTTCCACTGTGTTCCATTGGGCTACAGATGTTCACATTTATCAGATCCACATGATCTCTAACAACAGAATGAATTATAGGACTAGTAAACCAATCTGGTTTTGCACATTTGGAGACCTAAACTAACTAATTTTCATTCAGTGTCTAAACTTGTTTCTCTCTCTCCTCTCTCCTCTCTCCTTCTCTCTCTCTCTCTCTCTCTCTCTCTCTCTCTCTCTCTCTCTCTCTCTCTCTCTCTCTCTCTCTCCGTGATTCCCTCTTCTCTCACAGTTTTTGAGATACTCTCCCAGCTCTCCTCCTAACTACTGGGTCATTCCCTTTTTTAAGGGTTTTTTCAAGGCAAATGGGGTTAAGTGGCTTGCCCAAGGCCACACAGCTAGGTCATTATTAAGTGTCTGAGACCCAATTTGAACCCAGATACTCCTGACTCCAGAGCCAGTGCTTTATCCACTGCACCACCTAGCCACCCCTGGATTATTCCCTTTTTCTTTCCTTGGTTGAATCTTATTTCAGGTCTTTGTTCATAACTGTGGGTGTACTCCAAAGGCTCTGTCCTGGGTCTAGTATATTCTACCTCTAACATACCTCTTTTAGTGATCTTATCAGTTCTCATCATTAAATTATCCTCTCTTCACTAAAGATTTCCAGAATACTTTATACAACCCTAGTCTTTCTCCTAACCTGTAGTATCAAGTCTCTGTCTATTAGATATCTCCAATTGGATGTCTCAATATAGCTAAACTATATTCATTATCTGCCCCCCTTATGTCTTCTTCTCTTTTTTTAAAGTAAAACAAGCATTTCCTTAACATAGTATAATTTTAAAAGATTGATTGCACACGAAACTACAGATCTATTATGAACACCTCACTATTCCTTTTAAATATAAAATAGCATGTAAATTTTTTTCTTCCCCCAACACCTGCACTAGAAGTAGTTATTATTAGATACAAATATATATGTGTGTATGAATTCATTCTATATATTCATATATACATATAAATCCCTTCTTTCTTTTATACTGCTATGCCTCGGGTTCAGGGACACATCATCTCATATCTAGATTGTTACAACATTCTGGTGGTTGGTCTCCCTGCCTCATGTCAATCTCAACTCCATTCCATCCCCTCATTGAGCTGTCCATTCGTGCTTCCTTGTCATATCCCTGTTCAATAAATTTCCAGAGATTTCTGATGACCTCTATCTCTTCATAGCCTAGGTCCCTCCTAATTTCCAGGGTTTTTTAATACTTTATTCCTCTTACACTCACAATATGGTACTCCCTCCATTCTCCATACTACCTACTCCACAATATACTCTGAGATATAGTGACATCAGTTTTCTTACTGTTTCTCACACTAGATAGGCCATTTCCTGTCCCTCCTCTGTCAATTGCCTTCATTTATTCTGATTATATTCCATTTGTGCAAAGCTGTTTGCATGTTGTCTCTCCCATGAGACAGTGAGTTTCTTAATGAGATTCTTTGGGATCTTTCTTTGTATCTCCAAGAACAAATAGGTACTTGTTGACTGAGTGGCTGACCCTGTTGGGCTTTCAATATGTCTCTTTTAGTCAAAAGAAACAGTCACCAAATCTCAGCTTCTCAATACTCCTGTCCTTGAAAAAGGAATATTTGTTTCCCTTCTCTTCTGAGACCTTTCTTTAGGATGTTTTTTATTTCCCTTATTATATTTTAAGTTATAATAAAGCATTTTAAGTTGCTTGAAAGTAGGATCTTTGCTATTTTGAGTACTCTTTACTTTCTATATGCAGAATTCTATACATTGTAGGTTTTTCTCCAAAGGATTTCCAGGAGCACATCAAGATTCAAAGATCCTCAGTCATTGGAAAGATAGTTGCTGGATCACATGGACCCGCATTCATGTCCTCCTTTCCATCACTATCTTAGTCTCCAGGAAAGCCTTGAAATGATTCAAAAACATACTAATTGAACTTAAGTACAGTAAGATGCCAGGCTAATATGAAATATTTTTCATTTGGAAGAATTTCAAATAGATTAAACTTTCCCAATGGGGCAACTAGGTAGTTCAGTGGATGCAGCACCCACTTTTGGAATTAGAAAGATCTGAATTTAAATGTGGCCTCAGAATTTTATTAGTTATGCGACCTTGAGCAAGTCATTTATTCTCCCTGTGCCTTAATTTCTTCATCTGCAAAATGGGGATGCTAATAGCAATGACCTCCCAAGGTTGTTCTCAGGATCAAATAGAATATTAATTACATAGCACTTAAAAACAGTGATTGTCACATTTTGTTCAATTATTTTAGTCTTCTCTGACTTTTCATGACACTATATGGGGTTTTCTTATCAAAGATACTGGAGTGGTTTGTCATTTTCTTCTCCTGTTCATTTTGCAGATAAGGAAACTAAAGCAAAGGAAAGCGATTTGTCCATGGTCACCCAGATATTACATTTCAGAGACTGGATTTAAACTCAGGTCTTCATGATTCTAGTCTTTCCACTTTGCCACCTAGCTGCCCTTACATAGCAAACATTATATAAATGTCTATTATTATTGTTGTTGATATTTTCTCCCACAAAGTACATGTTTAAGATAATCAAATTTGCTTCCATATCATTAAATCCATGATCCTAAAATCAACTGGTACCTGAATCATTAATGAATGGAATTTTTACTGTGATTAAAGTGTAGAAATGAAAGTAAAGAACCATTAAATTATACCCTGAATTCATGTCAATTCAGTCCTCTCATAATATGGTATTGATAGCTATGGGAACTTTATCACCTCTAATGGTATTAACTGAATAAAGAAAGAAAGTCAGGAATTTTGGTGGATCTCTCTGAAACTTCCAAGAAGGCATTTAATGATTGGCTCAATATCTATTTAGTACTCCTTACCTTTTCCTATAGGGATTTTGTATCCAGAGCAAGAGATAAAATTGTGCCTGAAGGTTTCCAAACAATCCACCTAATTACCTAATGTTTAGACATAAATCTTGTGAAAGTGATACTCCATCCAGACAGAGGTAGAGGATTCTCTCCAAGTCAAAATAAACAACACTGCAGATTTTAATTCCTTCATGAACAACAGGCAGCATGAATCAACACCCAACAGTTAACCGCCATTTAAACCATTGCAAAAGTTCACAAGTGGACTAAGCTATTCTTGAAGTTAAAGGACCACACTGCATTTCAGCAGTCAAAAATCTGTACTCACACATCACCCTGAAAACAGGAATCTAGTCACTTCCACTCTCTATCACACTCTTTTTGGGGTTATAAAGATCATGGTGCATCACAAAGGTAAATAATCCTTCTGGAACATGAATCAACTGATTTAAGAAGCCTATGAAATAGGATCATGATTGTTTATCATCTCACTTCCTTTTTTCCTTTCAATCAGCCCTTTCTCTTCACACTCATACAGTGGCTATTATTCCAATCAATTTAAATCTGCGACAGGTTGTCTAAACAGATATAACACTATCCAGTTTTGTTACTGGGAGTAAAGGAAACTTACCAAATAATTAGAGGAGCCATGGTGAACAACAGGTGCTTTTTTGGCATATTGAAGAGGAATTCCTAAAGTTAAATTCATGTGGTTTGACTCAAGACATTCATGGGAATAGAAAGCAGGAAAAGCTCTGAGAATCTGGATTAGAAAGCGTAGGGTAGGGAAGAAATATAACAAAAGATCTTCATTGATGGTGGTCTTTTGGCACAGCAAGAGGAGTCTACTAGTTTGCTAAAGACTTACATTTATGACTGCATTTATGCTCTCAAAGGGACACAACTTCATGCTGTAGGGAAGTTTAGCAAGAGGATATTTAAGTCAGTTGAGGAATTATGACTGCTCTGGGATCAAAGTCTTACAGGGGAGGAAGGAGCCCTACTTCCTAACGATCAGGTTGGTTTTTCAATCTGAAAGGTTGTGACAACAATCATCAAAGTAAGCAGAGTTCCCTGCCTGAAACAGAAGATTACAGATGGGAGTATTAAATGTCCAGAGAAGGGATAGAGCAGCAGACAAAAAGCGATAAGCTGCCTTTACTGATAGAGGGAAAACTGGACTAGGAAAATCAGAGGGTTTTCTGAATTGCAAAAAAAAATGCAGATGTCATTCTTGAGAAAATTATTTTATCTACTAAGGTTATTTTTATCTATTTATCAGTTTATTTTTGTTGTTATTGTTCAGTTGTTTTCAGTCCTCTCCAACTTCATGACCACATATGGGGTTTTTCTTGGTAAAAATATTGGAGTAGTTTGCCATTTCCTTCACCAGATCATTTTACAGATGAAGAAGCTCAGGCAAACAGGGTTAAGTGACAGAGCTAATGAGTCTGGGGCTAGATTAGAATTTAGGAAAATGAGTCTTCCTGACTCCAGGGCTGACTCTCTATATATTGCACCATGTAGCTGCCCTCTTTCTCCACTGATTAGTCTGTTATTGGGTCAAGGGAATTTCCCCACTGAGAGCTTCCCAGGCACATAACATCATAGCTCTAAACAACTCTACCAAATACCGCAGCCTGTCAGCTTATTGGACACAAAAAACATTGTCTTAAGAACCAAGACACTCAATGGAAACAATGAGATGTCATCTCCCATTCCCTTTTCATAGATCTCTGATGCACATGAGGTCAACAAGCCTATGAAGTAGATTTTAATGCTTTGCAATTCTTCAGATTAGTAGTGCCCTGTGATCTCAACAAATGGTCAGAAATAACAATACTTTTAGGACTTTCATCTCTTGCAATTCTGCTGTTTTCCTTGGAATTAGAATCAAAAGGCATCCTTTGCCACATAAATAGTGTATAAGGAAAGCTAATCCATCAACATGATAGCATAAATGAAATTGAGACCCTCCTACCTTTGCCATTGCTCTAGGACTCCCTAGGACCTCATGGCTGAAATAAAGGCCTACTATTCAGCACTGTATTTTTTTTAACAATATCAAAAGGTTAGATTACTATCACCTCAAAATTATTGTTTATTTAAGAAAATTTTTTCATGTTAATTAAAATTCCAAAATTTCCATTGAATAAGATCTTTCTTCTATCACTTCTCTAATTGCAATTCATCATTTGTAACTAACTAGCAAGACTAATGTTACTTATTTATTGATCTGATCATGTCACTCCCTCTACTTAAAATCTTTCAGAGCTTCCTGTTGCCTAATAAGTAATCTCTTTTTCTTGTCACTCAAGGCCCTCCATATCTGATACCACCCTACCATTCCAGTGTAGTTTTTTTTTTATAATTCATTCTTTCCATGTTATACTCTCCAGTCAAACTACTCCTGAATATGACCTTTGGTTTCTAGTTCCTAATGATTTTTTTGTTTGTTTTTTTTTTTTAGGTTTTTGCAAGGCAAACAGGGTTAAGTGGCTTGCCCAAGGCCACACAGCTAGTTAATTATTAAGTGTCTGAGACCAGATTTGAACCCAGGTACTCCTGACTCCAGGGCCGGTGCTTTATCCACTGCACCACCTAGCTGCCCCTTCCTAATGATTTTTTACCTTGTTTAATTCCCACCCATCCTTAAAAGATGAATTTAAAACCTTCTCCCATGAATTCTTGGATAATCTTCTCTATTGTACAATGCTATTCCCTCCTGCTAAATCTCAAAAAATGCTTTGTATGAATTTCTCTGTTCACTTATATATAACTTTATCTTGCAATTGTTTGCCAGGACTCTACTCCTGACTACGGACTTTTTGCACAAAGTAGGTTCTTAATAAATCTTTATTAATTGATCTCCCTCCCTGTCCTGAGGTTCTTTTGATACATTGTCTGCCCCTGTTAGAATGCAAGCTCTTTGAGGGCAGGAAATGTCTCTCTTTCTGCTTACATATGTTCCCCAGAACTTGGGATGGGTGGTATCAGATATGGAGGGCCTTGAGTGACAAGAAAAAGAGATTACTCATTAGGCAATAGGAAGTTCTGAAAGAGTTTGAGTAGAGGGAGAGACATGACCTGATCAATAAATAACATTAGTCTAACTAGTTAGTTACAAATGATGAATTGAAATTAGAGAAAAGTGATAGCAGAAAGATCTTATTCAATGAAAATCTTGGAATTTTAATTAACATGAGAAAATTGCTTAAATAAACATTAATTTGAGGTGATATTAATCCAATCTTTTGATATTATTGAAAAATGCAGTGCTGTTAAACAAATACTTGTTGACTAGTAGAGATGTCATCTATGTATCCCTTAACCTGACATTGTTCTTCTAGCTAAGCTGGCTTCACTTCCATGACCCAACATCCTTATCATAGATATTTTCCTCAGCTCCTAGAGCCTTGTCATACTCTTTCTCCACCATTCTGGTCCCATTCTTCCTTTGCTGAGTTCCTTCTACCACCTTCCATTTAGGGGATAGCCAAGTTTCATTCCCCTCCTGTGTTTTTGACTTTCACGACTTATCCAACTTGCTTTCCTTCAGTATCTCACCCTTTCCCCTTTCCCCCAGCTTCCTTTTATATATTGCCTTCACCCATTAGAATGTTAACTCCTTGAGAGAGCTTATTTGTATATCGAACAATTAGCACAGTTTCTAGCTCATAGTAAATATTTAGTAAATAATAAATTTAATAAATATTCATTTGCTGCCTACTGGACAATCTCATAAAGGCAACAACTAAGCTTCTTAAACTTCTTCTGGTACCTCCAGAAGTACCTCAGGCAGCTGCGTGGTGCTTAAGAGTTTAATAGAACCCTAGACTTGGAGTCAGAAAGATCTGACTTCAAATTCAACCTTAAATCTTAAATCTTTACTATGTGACCTAAGAGTATTTGTCTCAGTTTCCCTACTCTAAAATGGGGGACAATAATAGGAATTACCTCCCAAGATCACTGTCAAAATATTTGAAAAGGGCTTAGCAAAGTTCCTGGAAAATAGGAGATATAGAAATGCTATTATATTATGATGATGATGATGATGATGAAGGTAGTGGTGGTTGTTAATGTTATTAAGTGTTGTATTGTTAATATTATTGTTATTTTGGTCACTGTGGGTCATTGATAAACATTTTATGAAATGGAATAAGAGTAAACTGAGTTTTTGAATAATTGGACAAAATTATATCCAAATGCAAAAACTGTATGTAATTGGGGAAAAAAAGGATTTTTTGAGCAATCTAGGTTCAAAGACCCTATTGAGACATTTAGTTTTAGATGTAAGCCAAACAGCAATTCCCTCTTCAACATCTTAATAATTTCTGTTTAACTACTTCCAAAAAAATATCCAGCACTTCTCAAAGTAACCCATACCATTTTAGAAAGTTCTAATTGTTAAGATGTTTTGTTTGTTTTTCCTTTTAACAAATCAAAATCATTGCCACCTTTGACGCATTGCTTTTATATTTACTCTCTATAGTGAATTAAAATTTTTAACCTAACTTTGATATGACAGTCCTTATAATGTTGGTGTTTTAATCATTTTTAAGATGTGTCTAACTCTTTGTGACCCTATTTGAGGTTTTTGTGGTCAATTTCCTCTCTATTTCTCTTGATAAATTAGGAAATCATGGCAAATAGTTGTGACTTGCCTGGGTTCACACATTAAATCTGGGTACAGATTTGATCTCAGAAAGATAAGCCTTCCTGATTACAACAGACCTAATACTGTATCCACTGTGCCACCTAGCTTCCCCCTTAAAATAGCTGTCCTTAAAATAGTTGATGATAATTCTCATATTTTTCTTCTTTTCTCATTCTAAACATTCCAGTTCTTTCAACCAGATAGCATGGTCGACCTGTGCATCATCATCATCCAAGTTGCCCTCTCTAGTATTCCAATTTGCCAATATCTTTTCGAGAAATGTGTTGATCAGACCCAAATCTAAATTCTAGTTGAGACTGACGAATCAAATACAATAGGACTACCACTTCCCCAGTATAGGACATGATTCCTATATCAATATATACTGAACATACATTTTTTTACCATTATGTCACATTACTGATATATTGCATTGACATTATATTAAAACTGCCACATCTTTTTCATATGATCTACTATTTTGTCATTTGTTTGTCCTCCAATGTTTTTGATTTGAATTTTTCTCCCAAATAAGTCTTTATATATAGCCATATGCTATTTTTAATCTGTTTTACATATTGATTCTATGATTTGTTTTGTGTCATTTGTAAATTTGGTAGTCATATAATCAGCATCTTCATCCAAATATATAAATGTAAACTGATATTTTGGAATTGAGGAAAAATTAAAGAACTATGTGAAAATTATACAAGGACATAAAATGAAGGACACTTATAGAAGTTAAAGAATAGTATCACAAAAGATTTATAGCAATGATTTATACATCTGTAGTTCAAAAACATGAAGGGGCTTTAAATGTCATTATTGAATCCTAATAATCACAAGAAAAATAAATTTGAAATCTTAATAGTTAATAAATTGCTTTACAATTAACAATATTTTACATGTCTTTTCTTATTTAATCATCACAACCCTGTTACATAGGCAAAGCAAATATTATTCTCCTTTTACAGATAAGGAAACTTAGCCTAAAAGATATTAAATGACTTGTCAAGAATCACACAGAAAGTATCAAGGGAAAGATCTGAACTCAGGTTTCCTAGATCTAAGGAGAGCTCTAATTGGCAATTTTGAACTCCTAAAAAGACCTCCCCAAATTCATAAAAGGTCTCTTGAAATTAGTCTTTTTAAGGAAAATTCATTGGAGAAAGGGTAAACCTTGAATAAGAACCTTGAACTTCAGGAAATATGCATGGAAAACTCCTGGGACACTGCCATGTAGGAAAACAAGACAGAAACACTGGTGCCAGACCCTTATCTGGGGGGGAGGGCCTATCTGGGATTCCATGACAACATTGCTCAGGAACCATGGCAGGCATTGAGCTAGGTCAAGCAACCATGGAGAGGAAGCTGATAGTTTTCTGTTTTAACTAAATGGGTGACTTTTTTTTTGGTTCTGCCTAGAACCTTAATTGTTTATACCTCTTGAAAAGCTTACAATTTTGCCAGTGCCTTCTAAGTTTTGGTACCCTAAAGTTCCCAGGAGCAAATCCCTAAAGATCACTACCCAATTCCTTACTTCACCTCCTCTATTCCACAATGACTTTTGCAAATCAAAGAACAGAAAAATCACTGACAAAATTAGATGGTATAAATTCACAAAGGTATGGTGATCAAATGGGTATAGTAATGCATCATAGCAAAAGCATTCAATTTCTAATGAATCCTAGTTCATAGCTAACTACTTCAGTGACATTTTTTATACAATTGCTAATGATGACAATACTTTAAAAGTTCTCTCTCTTTTTTAAAAGTTTTGTGCTTGAACTTCCTTGATAGTTCTCTTTAGCACAAGACTTTGGCTTTGATCAGGAAACTATAGAAGCTCCTTTGTATTTCATTGTCTGTGAACCTACAATTCCAGTCTTGAAAAGGAAAAGTGGTCAATGAGGAGGGAAAACGACCCAGGTCAACCCTAACTTTTTCTAAGCTTGTTTGAGAGAGATTTTTGTTTTATTTTTAACCTCTGTTTCACTAGGATCCCTCTGAATGAATCATATCTATAGATGGAGAGGGTAATTGGAAGATATCCCTCAAGAATAATTGTGAAAATCAATAGTGACTTCAAGAACAGGAAAATTTAGGCATGTTGCTTTCCACCAAATAGTATTAGGCAGAGGCTTTCATCCCAGTGGAGACCCAACTAAAGTATTTGCATGTACCAATGCTTTCTGCTAGCCTCTAGAGAAAAAAAAGTTTTAAAATTTAATTCACTTCCTTCTCTGTACCTGTTAGTTATCAAGTAAAAATACTCAATTATGACCAAAATTGAGAGAGACAATACAAGGTAAAAACCTCAAAAACTAAAATTTAGAAATAGCCATTTTTTGAGGCTAAAGTGATTGATTTTTTTCAAAGAAAAAAAGACTTGTTAGCCTGTGATAACAAGTCCTTTTTGTCATTTGATAAAATTAGGTATAGCAGATGGTAAAATGCACATAGGTTGTATGTATGTGCATGTATGATGAAATTTAATTAAAGAATGTTGATAGAATTTCTTGGTTGCATTAGTATTTTAATCCAATTCTGGAGATAGTAGAGAACCCTAGGATCTTCAAAGTTTTGCCAGAAAGTACCAGGTTTAAAGGACTGCCAATATTGGGGTGGGGAGGAATCCCATAAAGATGAGAGAAATTGGCTAAGGAAATTAATGTAGATACACATGAAACTCATTGATATATACATGAGATGAAAGTAAGGACGGGTAACAAAAAATGAATATAAGTGCAGCTGGGTGGCATAGTGGATAAAGCACCGGCCCTGGAGTCAGGAGTACCTGGGTTCAAATCTGGTCTCAGACACTTAATAATTACCTAGCTGTGTGGCCTTGGGCACTTAAGCCACTTAACCCACTGCCTTGCAAAAACTGGAAAAAAATGAATATGAAAGTATAGTATGGTTCTATAAGAATAACATCATGAGTGCTGAACTTAAGATTTGTGAGAAAATCAAAAAGTTGTTTGTTTATTTTGTTTTTATTTTGCTGTGAGTTTTTAGCTAAATTGGGGAAAACAGAAGAGTTAAGATCACTGCCTGGGATAATGAATGATGTAAAATTGAAGGTGCTCAATTAATCATTTATTTCTGTTATTTTCAAAGAAAAAATCTTTTTGTACCAGAAATTTGGCCCAAATTAATCACAACAAAGCTGACAACTAACATAAGGGATGTGTGTCTGTGTGTGTGTGTGTCTGTGTGTCTGTGTGTGTGTGTGTGTGTGTGTGTGTGTGTGTGTGTGTGTTTATGTGTTCGGAAGGGATTAGGAAGAGGACTGGAGAGGACTGGTTCTAGCCTTTGAGTCCATATGTAGAGGGAATTCTCCATGTGAAAATACTTGCCCTTTACAAAATGGTAACTCCTGTTACTTAAAGTTTTAGAAAGTTCTCTGTGATACAAAGAGACTGGATATTTTGATCATACAACCTGTTTATGTCAAAGAGAAAATTTGAAGACTTGACTCCAAGTTCAACCTTCTATCTACTACAGGCAATAGTATGAGAGGATCTAGGTACATTTGCTGAAGTCACTATTAGTGATCAAGGAAAGAATATGGAAAATGGGTTGGATTGGAGAAGGGCAAATGTCTCAGTAGAGGCCTGTAAGTTTGACCTCCATTCCCAGAAAAATTCTAGAATATATCACTAAAGGAATTGTTATTGATTAGAAAAGCAGTAGTTATCATGGTCTATATGCTACATCAAAAACAAGTAATGCCACACAAGCCTCATTTCCTTTTTGACAAAATTATGAAATTGAAAGATCAGAGGAAAGGTATAGATAAGTTCATTTATAATAACCTATGATCTAAACCTAGTACTGTGACTTTATACTATGTTCAAACTTAGGTACTTCTCACACAAATACTCTGCCTTTACCCAGCATTTTTTCTGAGAACATGAAAATTTAGTTCATGTAAGCCTCCACAAAATCAAGAAAAGATTTTCATCTCTGATTTAAGTACTTGATATAACAATACATGGGATGCTAGACTTGATTTCACTTAAATAAAAACATAAAAATTGCAGAGCAAAAAAGTCTCACATCTGAATCCATAAACCCTTAAGACAAAACTTTTTTTTTTACTCTTATGGGCCTTTACTTCTGCTAGGAACCTATACAATTCTCCAGTTACAATACTATTCTAGTTTAGGACACACACAGACATATATTCAGAGCTACAATTTACCTCTCTTCTTCCAGTGAAGGCCACTTTCAAGACTTTCCAATCATTTCCAGATTTATATTACTAACTTGGTAGTGGCATTTGACAAAGTTTCTCATGGACAAGATGGAAAAATGTGTGCTGAACAAGAGGGAAATTAAGTGAATTCAGAACTTACTAAATGGCCAGAATGTAATAATGTGAATTTAGAAAGAGGTCTATAGTAGATGGCTCAAAGAAACTATTTAGGCATATCCAGTTTTTTTTTAGTTTTTAGTCTTGTTTTTGTTTTGTTTTTTTGCAAGGCAATGGGGTTAAGTGGCCACACAGCTAGGTAATTATTAAGTGTCTGAGGCAGGATTTGAACTCAGGTACTCCTGACTCCAGGGCCGGTGCTCTAGCCATTGTGCCACCTAGCCGCCCCACCAGTTTGGTAACTATCAGTGATTTGGATAAAGGTATAGTGGCATAATTTTTCAGAAAAGTAAGACCAGAAAGGATAGGCAAATCACTAGATAACAGCCAAATTTCAAAATATTTTGATAATCCATAATATTAGATTTAATCTAATAAGGTGATTTCAAAAAGAGGGAAAGGTAAAGTTCTACAGGTCAGTTTCAATATACTTCCCAAGAACAAGTGTAGGGCAGCTAGGTGGCATAGTGAATAAAGCACCGGCCCTGGAGTCAGGAGTACCTGGGTTCAAATCCGGTCTCAGACACTTAATAATTACCTAGCTGTGTGACCTTGGGCTAGCCACTTAGCCCCATTTGCCTTGCAAATAAAAAAAAGAACAAGTGTAATAGTTTATTACAAGTGAGTCAGTTGATTATCTGTCTCATGAAGACTTGTGGAACATTCCCCTAAGTGGCCCAGTAGCTTTTAGAATTCCTATTGAGATTCAAAAGAATAGCATCTCTTGTTTTCTGTTGGAATAGTAGGACTAATCTAAGCCAGGAGACAGGATAGATTTGTTGTATATATATAATTTATGTTAAAAAAATAAATTTGTGCCTTACAGAACAGGCATGATTCCATAAGGGGATATGGGGCAGAGGAAGGAAAGTCAGAAATATATGCAACTGTATCCTTGTTATGTTAAGACTAAATATACCTCTTTTAGTTAACTATTCATTGACATACCTTGTTACAGGTATGTCATAAACATTATATAACAAGTGTAGTGAGGTGTAATTAAATATCTGTTTATCTAAAGAATGTTGAGAATTTTAATGGACAAGTCCAATCTGTATCAACAAAGTAATGTAACATCCACAACAGCTGATGTAATTTAAACTGAATTAAGAAAGGCATCGTATCCAAGGCAGGGGAAAGTATCCCATTATACAATTATCTAATTGCCCAATATCTGGAGTATTATGTTCAATCCCAAACACTACATTTTGTGATTGATATTAAAATATATAAGATAAAGAGACTTCAGGTGGAAACTAAAAGGTTACTGCTCACAAGATAAAGGTTTATGAAGACTGGTTGAAGAAATTAGAAACCTTCAATCTGGAAAAAGTTGGGAGTGGAGAAAAGGATTGAGGAACACGAAGAAATGATAGTAGTGTTCCATTACTGGAAAGACTATGACGTGGAAAGAGCATTAGACGCATTCTGTTTGGTTTAAGTTAACGGTTTTGATTTTTATTTCTTTGATTTTATGAGAATTTGGACAAAATTTTAATTGATTACTTTATGTTCCTTCTTTTTATAACTGTCTGTTCATATCTTTAACCATGTATTCATTGGGTAATGACCCTTATTCAATAATTTTTGTCAATGTTTTATAATCTTTGAGCATCAATTTTTAGCAGCAATATTTATACCAATGATTTATATGGTTTTATGCTTTTCTTATCATTTTTTTATTTTGATCAATTGTTTTAGGTTCTTGTGAGTTTCTAAATATATATCACCTGTAAATTGAAATATCTAACCTTTTCTTCGCATATATTGAGTCCTTTCAGTTCTCTTTTATTGCAATAATTAGTTATTCTAATACAAGGTAAAAATAAAAGTAATGAGAATGAATAGTTAAGTTCTATACTTATTTTAAGTTGAAAAGTTTCTAATGTTTCTCCACCCCATGTAATATTAAATCTAGCTTCAAAAATAACAAACCTTTTTTAACAACATTAGCAAAAAATTCTTCCTTTCCTCCATTTTTTGATGCTTATGAAACTATGAATGGATTATTTTCATCAAGTAAGCTGTACATTTCATTTTTGTAATTTGGAAAAAACTGTCATTTTTTAAATATCTATTTATTTTATTGTCCCATCTTTGTTACCATAATATTTTATAGAAATATATGCTAATTTTTTCTTTTGCATTTGTTATGATCTCTCACTTATGAAATTTTGCTTTTGTTTCTATCATCAATATTTCATTAAGTTTTGCTAATCACTTATCACAAGTAATAGTCATTTCAAAATTGGATTTTTCTTTCATCAATTCAATTGTTCTTTAATTTACCAACTTATTTTATGTTAACAATTATGCTTTTATCTACATTTGAATTAAAATTTGTTGTCTTTAACTACAAATTCAATTCATAAATTTTCTTTTGCTATTATAGATATTTAAGGACAAAAATTTCTCTTTGAAATACTATTTCACCTGCCCTGCAGAACAGGCATGATTCCATAAGGAGATATGGGGCAGGGGTAGGAGAGGAAAGTCAGAAATATATACAACTGTATCCTTGCTATGTTAAAACTAAGTATACCTGTTTTAGTTAACTATTCATTGACATACCTATTCAATGACACGCTAGTCTTTCATTATATTCCAACATTGTAACAGAATTAGTAGAGTGATGGCATCAGACCCACCACTAATGATGACATATTCTTTGGTTGAGTTTTTTTGACTCTTATTTTTATAGTTAAACTCAAGGTTGCATTTCACTTATATTTAGTAATTCTTTTTTATTTTTTAAATTTATTTTTTAACATAAATTACATATACAACATTTTCAAATTTATTTTTAACATAAATTATATATAAATATATATATATATATATATATATATATATATATAAAACAAATCTATCTTGTCTCCTGGCTTATATTAGTCCTATTCCAACAGAAACCAAGAGATGCTATTCTTTTGAATCTCAATAGGAATTCTAAAGGCTACTGGGCCACTTGGGGGAATGTTCCATTCCACAAGTCTCCATGAGCCAGGTTATCAACTGACTCACTGAAAAACAAATCTGATATCCCTTATTTCTTAGCCACCATTAAAAAAAACAAAAAGTTGACTGCACTTCAGTCAATATTCTCATCTTCATCCCTCACCAGCTATGGGACTTTTGACTCTGCTCCTGGCCCTTAAAGCTCTAGTAAATGAACTTTTCTTTGTTTGCATTGTTTGAAAACAATGTCACTTTTCCAGCTATCATTTCCAAACCATACTATGAGATACAACCCTACCTCCCTTCCAGCTCCCCTTTATCTTGGCTACCTCTATGAGACTGTAAACTCCTTGAGGACAGTGAGTGTATTAAGTGTTTGTCTTGGTATTTCCAAAATTTAGCATGGTATCTGAATATAGAAGGTACTGAATAAATACTTGATCTAGCTAGTTAGATCTCTAGCTCTTTCATTGATACTGGTCATTTCTTAAAATTTATACTTAACTACACAAAAGCAAACTAAAGTCCTGAATTGTACTATAAACTCAAGCCTTCCTCTGCCTTTCTTTTAAGAAAAGTTTTTTTTTTCTCATATAGCCCAGTATCCTAGTACCTTGATCTTTTCCTCCTAGTTTCTCTATGTCTTGTATTGTCCATTTTTCCTTCTCGTCTCTTTTCCCATCTCAAGTCCAACTGGACCATTGTCCAAAATGTATTTTTAATCCCTCAATGCTGATTGAATTATTAAAGTATGCTGATTAAATCAAAATTTGAACTAAATGTTATTCTGTTTTTTTTATTTTTTTCCTGGTTGTCTAAAACTCTTAGATACTCCTGTATAGTCTATGAGAGACAAAAGCTGTTCCCATTCTCTATAAATTGCTAAAAGTAATCTTGATTTTTTTAAATAAGTCCTTTTGACTATCAAAGTGAATACTTAACTTTCTGCTCAACTGATTTGGAGATTTAAGTCCTACATTTCTTAAATTTAAAGATATTATTCACTAAAGTCCTCCCATACCTTATCTATTCAATCCACAAAGCTACTAACATTTATTAAGAGTATACTATAGAGGGGCAGAGCCAAGATGGCTGCATGAAGGCAAGAATTCCCGGAAACTCATTCTCTCAAAAACTCCAAAAGTCATCAAATTATGACTCTAGCCAAAATTTAAAGGGGCAGAACCCACAGAAAGATTGAGTGATACAATTTCCTAGTCCAAGGCAACTTAGAAGATCAATAGGAAAGGTTTGTTTCACAGGGACTGGGACTTGGAAGGAGCTGCACAGCCAGACTGAACAAAACAGATCCAGCCTTCCAGGAACAGCCTGGTGCAGTACCTGGGTGCCTGGGGGTCCCTGTCCCAGAGCGGGGCAGTTTCCAGACCTCTTGACTTAGGGATCACTGGGGACAGTTTGAAGGGGTGGGTGAGAAAACTCTGCCACCAGTCTCAGAGCAGCCCTGTGGTGAGAATCTGCAGTGGGAATTGGGGAAGCCACCCAGCATTTCCAGAGCCCCCAGCTCACAGACTGTAAGGGGGTCAGGGGGGAGACTACAGGGATCTCTCTGCTCTCCCTGGAACAAGATTCAGTTATCTGCCCACACTCAGATCCAGGTTGCTGTTTGGGCCTGATACCACCAGAGCAGGGATCCTCCTCACAGCTCCAGGGCAGAGGGGAGGGCCTATGGTCTTCCACATCACAGAGCACAGGCAAGAGAGCAATAAATCAAAGCTTCTCATAAGACCTTGGAGGAATTAAGGTCCCAGTGGGGTGTCTCAAAAACCCCCCAAAGACTTGGAAGTGTGGTACATCAGTCATAGACTGAGGAAATGAGTAAACAACAGAAAAAGAAGAATCTGACCATAGAAAATTACTTTGGTACCATGGAGAAATAAAATGTATACTTAGAAGATACAAAGTCAAAACTTCTGTATCCAAAACCTCCAAGAGAAATAGAAAATGGGGGGGGTGGCTAGGTGGCACAGTGGATAATAAAGCACCGGCCCTGGAGTCAGGAGTACCTGGGTTCAAATCCGGTCTCAGACACTTAATAATGACCTAGCCGTGTGGCCTTGGGCAAACCACTTAACCCCATTTGCCTTACAAAAATATAAAGAAATAGAAAATGGGCTCAAGCTATGAATGAGCTCAAAAAAGACTTTGAAAAGCAATTAAAGGAGGTAGAGGAAAATTTAGGAGGAGAAATAAGAGTGATGCAGATTAATCATGAGAACCAAGTCAGCAGCTTGGTGAAAGAAATACAAAAAAAACTGAAGAAAATAAAATATTAAAAACCAGTTTAGGCCAAATGGAAAAAAGCAACACAAAAGGCAAATGAGAAGAATGCCTTAAAAAACAGAACTGGACAGCTGGAAAAAGAGATAAAAAAGCACTCTGAAGAAAATAACTCTTTCAAATGTAGAATGGAACTAAAAGGAAGCCAATGACTTTGTGAGAAAACAGGAAAAAATAAAACTATAATAAAAGAACCAAAAATTAGAAGAAAATGTGAAATATCTCATTGGAAAAACAACTGATTCGAAAACACATCCAGAAGAGATCATTTAAAAATTATTGGGCTACCTGAAAATCATGACCAGAAAAATGAGCCTAGACTTCATTTTTCAAGAAATAATACAGCAAAAATTGTCCTGAGATCCTAGAAGCAGAGGGTAAAATAGAAATTGAGGGAATTCACTGAGCACCTCCTAAAAGAGATCCCAAAAGAAAAACTCTCAGGAATATTATAGGCAAATTCCAAAACTCCCAATTCAAAGAGAAAATCCTAAAAGCTGCCAGAAACGAACAATTCAACTCCTGTGGCTCTATAGTCAGGATTACATAGGATCTGGCAAGTGTCTACATTAAGGGCTCTTAGGGCTTAGAATATTATATTCTGGAAGTCAAAAGATCTTGGTTTACAATCAAGAATCAACTACCCAAGGGTGACTAGATGTCACAGTGGATAGAGCACTGGCCCTGGAGTCAGGAGTACCTGAGTTCAAATCCGGCCTCAGACACTTAATAATTACCTAATGATGTGGCCTTAGGCAAGTCACTTAACCCCAATGCCTTGAAAAAAAAAGAATAAACTACCCAGCAAAACTGAATATTTTCTTTCAGGGGAAAAGATGGACTTTCAATGAAACAGGGGACTTTCAAACTTTCCTATTGAAACAACCAGGGTGAACAGAAAGTTTGATCTCCAAGTACAGGACTCAAGTGAACCATAGAGGGGGTGAATGAGAAGGACTAACTATGAGGAACTTAATGATGTTGAACAGCATGTATTCCTGCATGGGAAGAAGATACCGATATTCTATGAACTTTCTCATTTATAAGAGCAGTTAGAAGGCTGAAGAAGGGAAAAGGGAGGAAGAAGGGGCTAAGATGTTTCACATAAGGGTCAAGATAAAGCTTTACCTATGGAGTGGAACAGGGAAAGGTGAGGGGGTTAGTGAGCCTTTATTCTCATAGAAATGGCTCAGGGAGGAAATAACATACACAGTTAATAGGGTATAGAAATATATCTTATCCTAGAGAAAAATGAGAGGAAAGAGATGGGATCAGGGGGAATGGGGGGAGGGAAGGGGGGAATAGGTGATAGAAGAGAAGGAAGATTGTGGGAAAAGGTACTCAGATACAACTCACTTCTGAGCAGGGACAAGGTGAAAGGAGAGAGAGAGAGAATAAAAAAAACTGAGAGTGAGGAGGGACAGAGTGGAAGGTAATACAGCTAGTAATAGCAACTATGGGGAAAATAGTGAAGCAACTTCTCTGGTGGAGTATAATAAAGAAAGCAACTCATCCCTGAGACAGAGCCATTAGAATCTGAACACAGACTGAAGTATATTTTTCTTTCTTTCTCTCACTATTCTTGAAGGTTATCTATCTATTTTGGGGGGAAGGTTTTTATGTTCACTCTCACAACCAGATTATTGTAATACTATAATATAAATAAACCAAAAAAAGAGTATACTGTATATAAGGTACTCTGCTAAAAGCCCTTACCTTCAAAGAGTTCACATTTACTGGACTGTGACTGTGGACTCATCATAATATGAAGACAAACCTTGGTTCTCATTAGCTATTCTAATGGATCTCAAGTCCTGACAAAAACAAGATAGCTAAAAACAAAACTTTGATAAACTGTATGTGTGTTTTTCAAGAAATCATAACAATTTTCAAAGACTTTATTTTAAGTGATAAAGGATTTGCCATCTTTTCGTAGCAGTGAAATTCCCATCTCACTGAAGTATAAAAATAATATGATCTCCCATGCCAACCATCTTTATCAACCTAATCTCCATTACTTACTTTCACACATCTCACGACATGTTGAACTATTTAAAATGACCTCAGTATTTATCTATCATAATCCACAAAGTCTGATTATACTAGACCCATTCTATCCTCTCTAGGTCATTCATCAATATTTCCCTTGCCATATTTGTGACTTTCAGTCCTCATTTCTACCCTTACCTTTTGTAATGTAAAATTTAGTTCAGTTCAATAAAACTCAATCCAATCAATATGTTTTAAGAGTTTACTATGCAAAAGTCACAACACTATGAATACAAATACAAAAATGTCCACATTCCCAAGAAATTTATTTTCTATGTGGGAGATAAAACAAATATCTAGTTAAGTATAATACAAAGATCATTTGAAGAGCATCTGGAGTTGAAGTAGAAATGGAATATGCAGAAAAGTTTCAACTGTTAATAAGCAAGTTTGGCTGGAATGTGGGAGTGCATGAAAGAGAATAATTTGGGATAACACTAGAAAAATATAACCAAAAAAGATAGGAATTAAACATATTATTTCATTTATGTACTTTCACCCTACATTTTTAATTCTACTTGTCTATGTTAGCATTTCTTACCTTTCACTAGATTTCAAGCACTCTGAGGACAGAGAGAAATGTCTCATTCACCTCTGCATTCCTCTCAGCATTGCCCACAGTCTATCTGTATACAGCTACTAAGTTTCACTCTGTATGCTATATATTGCTGCTTTTCCTTTAAATTTATATATATTTAGGGGGCAGCTAGGTAGCACAGTGGATAGAGCACTGGCCCTGGAGTCAGGTGGACCTGAGTTCAAATCCAGCCTCAGACAATAATTGCCAGACTATGTGACCTTGGACAAGTTACTTAACCCCATTGCCTTAAATACATAATTTTTTAAAAAATTATATGTATTTACATATATATATATACACAAATATATATAAATATATACATAGAGAGAGAAAACCCCATTATTTGATGAGATTTGGAGATATTTATCTTTATAAAAAAACTTTTTTTCAATATGGATAGCCATAATTTATATAAATATAATTTGGAGTTTAAAAAAGTCCATTGACCTGACTTCCATCAAATGTTTTTGTTTACTTTTTTTTCCCAGAAATTTAAGGAAGCTGATTCTTGCTAGTCCACCCCCTTTAAAAGATTTTATACTCATAACTTCTTCATTTTAGAGTTAAAAATAAAACTAAGAAAGTAAATAAAAAGGGGGGAGAAATATCACATAGTCTTGTGATCTGATTCCAAAATAAAACACTGTATAGACTTTAGTCCTTGAAGCAAACTCTTTGAATAGCTATGGATACAATTCAAAAACCTGCTTTATTTTAGATTTTTTTTCTATCTTATAATAGTTTCTTCAAAGATATCCTACCCATGAGACTCCAAATTAAAACAAATGTGTAAAAAGCAATGGAATCAACAGCCCAGCATCAGGAATGGATGAAACGGTTTCTACCCAACTTCCTGAACCCTCCTCCAAAGTTGTAATTGGCAAAGATTAGAAGACAAACCAATTAAAAGTTTCCATGAGCAACTAGGAGCCAAAGCATTGCGGTCTTGGCTAGAGTATAGCCCAGTGGAATGTCCACTCTCATCCATCATGAGCAGAGTTCATTTTGGTTTACATGACACTGGTAGGCTTCATCAAGGAAATTGCTGCTAATCAACATGTGAGCACTTACATTTCAACATTTGATGCTTATAAAGGGTACGTCCCTGGTAGCAATTCCAAATGAACTCCAGTACAGGAAAAGAGGAGCCAGAAGAAGTAAGGCTTGCCCCACCAATGACCCTTCTCTGGAGGTAGAGTTACTGCCTTCTGTAGATGTTGGAGGCATTTCATTTGATATGTGACTTCCATCCAAACCAGGCCCCACAAACAGACTGAGAAGAAATTTTGGATTACAAAGAATCACACAAGGGAACAAAATAGGATGTATGCAAATTCTAGCCCTGGCTCACTCACACATTCAGCAGAATTTTATTTTTCTCTCTTCCTGCATAATGGATGAAAAACCCCTAAAAGATGAATAGAGACACAGAGTGTGGCCCAGGACACATCAGTGATATCCTCTTGTCTCAAAGATAAAATACAAATTCCTCTGTTTGTCTTATGTCTGGCACATAGTAGGCACTTATCGATTGATTGAATTAAATTTTCTTTCCAAATCGGTTTTCCAACTTTTTTCTTGTTGCTCTTCCTCTTGAATCAAATTCACCTATTTGTAGTTTCCTGTTTGTGATCCTTCCTGCCTCCCATTCTTTACACCATATCCCAGGCCCAAGGCTCTCTCTGTCCCCTCAGAGACCAAACCAACCATTTTACATATGTCATCTCCTATCACCATGTCCCTGCACAGTCTGTCTCTTAGGTATGAAATATACTCCCACCTAACCTTCACCTTGTAGAATCTCTAGTTTCCATCAAACTTCGGCTCAAAGATCACTTCCTAAATGACATCTTTCCTTCTGCCTGCCTATACAAGCTAGGTGTTACAGTGGTCAGAACACCCATGAGTCCTAGAATCAGGAGAACCTGACTCAGAATCTGGCCTCAGACACTTACTGTGTACTTGGACAAGTAATTTACAACTGATTGCCCCACATCCAAGGCCATCTCCAGTTGTGCTGATTCATATCTGACCTCTGGGCCCAGATGGATCTGGAGGAGAAAGTGAGGCTGGTAACTTAGCAACACCCCCCCACACTCAAATCCAATTCATGTATTTTTCAAGGCATCACCTCCCAAAGGAAAAATATCACATATATGGGAATAATCTAGACATTATTTATTAGGAAAAAAACTCAGCCAAACTACCATATATTTCTCTTGTGGATGTATTCTGTGTATGCTTTAATGTGAATGGTTTTTCTCCCCAAATGAAATGCATGTCCCTTGAGGACTGTATCATCATTATCTTCTTATCCTCAGTCTAGCACAGTGAAAGGGATTCAGTAGGCACTTAATAAATACTTTTCAGATTGGATTGAATCCTGCCTATTCCCTTCATCAAATCACCCCCAACAAGCTTTTGGAGGTTACATACAATTATGTGTGTATAGACACATCCATATAAATCTAAATAAATAGACATATAAATAGACACACATATACATATAAATGCATGTGTAGAAACATGTAAACATACATATATATATATCTTTTTAGTTTATATTTATTATGTAGCAGTCTGAATAATAAAGAGGCAACTTGGTGTAGTCAATAGAAAAGTGACAGTATTTAGGAAAACCTAAATTAGAGTTCTACTTCTGGCCCAAACTGGATAAGACAATTAAACTCATAGGGCCCTAGGCAACACTTTAAAACTTACAGAAGAGTTGCCAGTCTACACTTCCAACAAATATAAATAACAACAATAATGACTTCCAATTGTATAATTTTTACATTTGCAAATGTATGTATTCCAGATTCCAATGGATTTAACATACATCATATCCTTTTATCCTCAACACAGCACAGAGATAAACAACAAGCATTATTGTCCCCATTTTATTAATGAGACAGACTTGCAGAGATTAAATGACTCACTTAAGCTCACATCGACTGGAGGTGACCTATTCTGGATTTGAACCTCTGAAGACCAAAACCAAAAAGATCATGAAGATGATAGTGTATAGTGGATAAAGCACTAGATCTGGAGTCAAAAAGATCTGTATTCAAACCTCAGACAGAGAGGTCAGAGAGTTATGCAACCATGGGTCCAACATAAGAACTTCAATTTTAAGGAAGCCAAAATCTACAGAAAACCACTTTATCTTTCCTCACATTCCAGAAGGTTAGGGCCTTCCCCTGGAGATTATCTACAATTTATTTTATGCATAGATTATTTGTATAGAGTCATATGCTTATTGTCTCATGTCCACCTCTAGACCATAAGCTCATTGAGAGTACAGATTTTTGTTTGCCTTTCTTTGATCCTAGTGATCATTTAGCACAGTTGTTGCTGCTTAGTCATTTTTCAATCATATCCAACTCTTCATGACCCCTTTTGGAGTTTTCCTGGCAAGTATTCTGAAGTGGTTTGCCATTTCCTTCCCCACCCTTAACATAGTCACTTGGCACATAAACAAATCCTACTTCACTAAATGACTGTGTATATGAAGCAAAGAACTATAAAGATTTGTCATTTCTTGATGCTTAAAAGGCTCTACCATGATCTGTAAGATGGAATCATGAGAGAAAGGGCATGGAAGACAGAAATTAGAGTTCCTGAAGTACGGGACACCTTCAAATTGGTAAATCCCAGCTAAGTAGATTAAAACTTTCTTTTCTTTGTCTCTCACTGTTATTGAAATCTAATGCTATTTACAGTTTGACTCCAATACTGAAAACCACTGACTAGCCAGCAAAAAAAATCTTAAATTCTTAGAACAGTGATTTGGTCCACTTTCATTCTCTTATTCAAAGTACTGGGGTCTTCATACAACTAGTTCCTTCTGTATCACTCCCTGTTATAAACAATGTATATGGACTATGCTAAGTAATTCAGTGGTGAGAGCCCTGAGCCTGGAGTGAGGAAAACTGAGTTCAAATACAGCCTCAGACACTTACTGTGTGATCCTAAGTCACTTAAGCTTAGCTTCAGATGCTTCATCTGCAAAATGAATTGAAGAAAGAAATGGGAAACCACTCCAATATTTTTGCGAAGAAAAACCCAAATGGAATCACAAAGAGTTAGACATGACTAAAATGACTCAACAATAAAATACGGACTATAATTAATATTCAGTAACAATACTATTGATTATCAATTCCTTCAGAGAGTTTCTGAGATCTTTCATTATAAATAGAGATCTTCTATAACTATATTCTCAAGAAAGGTTAGAACTCAGAAGAATAGATAATGTGAATTATTAATGATGAAATAACAGGATGCCTTTTCAGGTTGAATGCTACCCTCAGCATGAGATGGAACAAGCTTATTAGTGACCATCTAGGGAAACAGAGGTGGTAAAAAGGAGTGAAAAAGTGAAATGAGCCCTTGATCTTAAATCAGAAGGGTATAAACTTCAGTACTAGTACAGATTAGTTGTCATAATCAAATCATTTAAACTCACTGAGCCTTAGTTTCCTAATCTGTCTAAATGGATTAAAGTTTATACTTCCCCTCTAAGATCAAAATGGGTAGAGGATTTAGACATAAAGGGTGATACCATAAGCCAATTAGGAGGACAAGAAATAGTCTATCTGTCAGATCTATGAATAGGGGACAAGTTCATGACCAAACAAGAGATAGAAAACATTATAAGTTGCAAAATAGATATTTTCAACTTCATTAAATTTAAAAGGTTTACCAATGCAACCAAGAGTAGAAGGAATGCAGAAAGCTGGCAAACAGTTTTCACAACTAGTGTTTCTTATAAAGAATTCATTTATAAAATATCTAGAAAACTGAGTCAAATTTATAAGAATGCAAGTCATTCTCCAATTGATAAATAGTCAAAGAACATGAACAGTCAATTTTCAAATGAAAAAATTAAAGCTATCTACATTCATATGAAAAAAATGTTCCAAATCATTATTGATTAGAGAAATGAAATTAAAGCAAATCTGACCCTCATAACTATCAGATTGGCTAAAATGACAAAAAGGATCAATGTTGGAGAAGACATAGGAAAACTGAGACATTGTTCGTCAAGTTGTGAACCCAATCTAATCATTCTAGAGAGCAGTTTGTTGCCCAAAGGACAATAAAACTGTGCATCCCCTTTGATCCATCAATACCATTAGGTCTATATCCTAAAGAGATCATAAAAAAGGGGGAAAGACCCACATGTGAAAATATTTTTAGCAACACTTTTTGTAATAGCAAAGAATTGGAAATTGAGGGGGTGCCCAGCAACTGGGGAATTACTGAACAAATTATGGTATATGATTGTGATGGAGTATTATTATTCTGTAAGAAATCTTGAGCAGACAGACTTCAGAAAAGCCTGGAAAGACTTGCGTAACTGATGTTGAATAAAGTGAATACTTTAACAGTAATGTTGTGAGATGATTTACTATGATGGCTGCAGCTCCTCACAGAAGTTCAATGATTGAGGACAATTCTGAAAGATCAGTAATAGAAAATGCCAGAGAAAAAATTATGGAGTTTGAATGCAAAGCAAAGCATATTATGTTTATTATTTAAAGCTTCCTTTATGTTTTTTCTTTCTTTCTCATGATTCTCCCCTAATTCTTCTTTTGCTATATGACTAAAATGGAAATGTGCTAAACACAATTGCACATGTACAACCTATATCAGATTTTTGCTCACTACCAAGGGAAAGGGCAAAGGAAAGGAGGGTGATTGAAAAATATGGACCTCAAAAGCTTGCAAAAGGATGAATGTTAAAAATTATATTTACATGTAATTGCAAAAAATAAGAAAATAAATAAATCCAAAAAGAAAATACTTCTACTACCTACTTCATATAGTTCTATGAGCACTGGAATTAGTTATAGAATGTAAGATCCTTGAGGGTATAGACTGTGCAGCCTTGCTGATGGGGGTTTTTCCCCCCTGTGTATTCCTGTCACCTAATATACTATTTCCTGCACCTAACTACCTGAACAATGAACTGCTACATCCAGATTATTCATAAGCACTGTTTCTTCATAAACTATTTCTTCTGTTCAAAATGTATCTCCCTCTTTGCTAAAGAACATCAAAAGTAAAGTTCTAAAGTTCTTGAAGAAGGTAATTCCTGATCTCTTGTCAAACTATTTATTAATAATCAAGTGATATTATAACAATGTAGTCAGATTCCTTAAGTCAATCTCAATTGCTCCCATTATTGCAACAAGCTAAAATGTTTCCCCAGGCTGTCAATCCCTCCATTCCAGGATCATGAAATATCGCACTTGTAAGATTATGAATTTAATAGCTCACAGAATTCAACAAAAAAAATGAAATACACAAGGTCTCTCCCTTTTTGGATTGGGAGAGGAATAATCAAGGGACCAAGTTACCATAAAACCTTAAAAATCTACCATTGTCTAAAGAGCATAAAATGGTTAGTCATATTACCAGCCTAAAGTGAGCTCCTGTATAAAAACATAAACATAATTACTGTTTGTGCTTGGTAGAGGGGTGGGTTTAGGTGGGGAGAGGATTAATGTCACTTTAAAAAAAGGCTTTCATATTTCAATAGTGGCCCACTGGTTCTATCCCATTGGTAAGGCTCATAACATACACTTACTTGTTCTAGTGATAATAAGAAAACAGAGGTTTAGAGTTGGGGTTTCATTTGGATGATAATCTAAAACATTGAATGTTTTTCTGAAGCTTATCTGAATCATCCAAACCTCTGGAGTCCACTAAATTGGCCAGAAATCTTAGAGGGAGAGGTGCTCTCATAATATTTTTCAGCTCAATTTTTTTTTGTTCTGGTTTAGCCAAAAATAACGTAAAAGAGATCTTTTAACACAAGTTAGTCCAGGCTGAGACAAAAAAATGAGTGGGGAGAAAAAGGGAAAAAATCCTTGAGAAGTCAAGAAAGGTTCACTTTGGTTTTCTCTCTGTTCTAAAAGCCAATTAAAGTAATCATGTTGTACATTTGTCTTTGATTGTAATAGATTGTGGTGTGACTGTGGTTGTGGTATGATTGGCCATGAGTCTAGTCTATGAAGACTTTTCCTGTCTCTGATTAATTCACTTCAGCTAAAGGAGATGGAAGATCATGAATAGAACACTTTCTAAAGGAAGTACATCATCAGGGTGACCTTGGCTAATTCACTAAATCTCTCCTTATTTATAAAATGAGAACAACAAACTAGATGGTCTCTTTAGTCCCTATTAAGCCTAGGTCTCTCATCCTATGATCTTTTGAATGGATGGTGTCATAAAAGCAATTAAAATGTGACTAAGATGGAATTTAAAAGGAAGAAAAAATTAACAAAAGAAAAAATATGGTTGAGGTTAAGGAATAGGGAAAAAAAGCAGACTAAACATAAAAGATGTACCAAACACTGTTCAAACAAACAAACAAAAACATGTGCCTGAGATGTTTATATTATTCTGAAGTAGCACTTAAACCTTTTCCCATTATATATCCCCTTAGCAGTCTGATAAAGCCTATATAGATTCCTTCTCAAAATGTTTCTAAATGTATAAAATAATGTTACATTACATAACATTACAAAGGAAACCAAAGGTTTGGGAAAGCAAGATACATTTTTCCCCATACAAGTTCACAGACTTTTCTCACAGAAAGTTGCCCACAGACCTTCTGCCCTAGGGAGCTAGAGACAAGAAGCAGCAACATGAATCCACTTGGGCAAAGAATATTCATAGAAAATTCCTTAATCAAAATTGTAACACTAAGAAAACTCTTTTGCTTATAATAGCCTTTCAAATCCTTCCTGCATTGTCCTACTTCATACATTTTGTTTACAATTCTACATTTCTGATGCTGCTATTCACTTCAAGCATACATATAAATTCTATGTCTTAAAATCCTTCTCTCTAGTTTCGGGAGAAAAAAATATATGGGGAAAAGGAGCAAAAATATGGTTCAATAGATATAGAACTGGAAGGGACCTTAAAAGCTATTTATTCTTACTTCTTTGATTTACAGATAAAGAAACCAAAGTACAGAGAGTTTATATGGTTTGTTCACTATACCCAACAGGCAAGTGTCTGAATTAGAATTTGAACCCAGATCTTCCTAGCTGTAAATCCAATACTCTATTCAATTCCTATTGTCTTATCTCAAGAAGAAGGAGAAAAATTTGAGCTGAAGGAAAAAAAGGAAAAGGAAATTTGAAGATGATTTGAAGCATTTTGGAAATGGTCAGGAAGACCAGAGATTAAACATAAGGTATGGAAATTTGGGGAGATAAGACATTCAAGCTATCTTCAATCATTTGAAGGACTTTCATATGAAAGATGAATAAGACCTGTTCTGCTTTTATTCTAAAAGTACAAGACTTGGACAAATGCAGAAGTTGCAGAGGCATATATAGACAAAAAGCAATTGAAAACTCCCTAACAATTGGAACTATCCAAATTTCAATGGGTTACCACTTTCCAATGCAGTAGATTTCTCCTCACTTAAGAGATCTTCAAGCAAAGGTTCAATGTCCTTTGGTAGGAGAGTCAAGAAATTATTCTTGTTCAGGAATGAGTTGAACTAGATGACTTTTGCAGTCCCATCCAAAGATGAGATTCTGAAATTCCCTAATTCTTCCTTCAAAGATAAGTTCCAACTAATGAACTAGGTCTCTGTTTCCTGGACTTTTCATCTTATTGAGACTTAGGTTTTGTCTATAAAAGGCTATTGTTAAAATGTAAATACGTTACCCTAAAGAGTATTTTGTTATTGTTCATTTCTTTCTCTCTGTTACCTCTTTTTGGTATTTCTATTGCAAAGATACAGGAGTGGTTTTTCCTTTCCTTCCCTAACTCATTTTACAGATGAGAAACTAAGGCAAACAGGGTTAAGTGATTTGTCTAGGGTCACACAACTACTGACTGTCTGAAATCAGATAAAACTCAGGAAGATGAGTCTCAGTTCAGTGTACTATCCACTGTACCATCTAGCTGCCCCACCTAGAAGGGTATAAGACATTCTTTTCTGATCATATATCTCATTTTTATTGTCCTTTGGGCATAATATTGTCCTTTGGGCATAATTCCAAACTGCTCTTCAGTTGGATGAATTTACCACCAACACTGCATTAGTGTCCCAGAGTTCGCACATCCATTCCAACATTGATCATTGTCCTTTCTGGATGTCATGGTCTTCTTTGAGAATGAAGAACAAACAACAATCTTATAAATATATTGTTTTATGTCATTTCTTGTGTATAAATCACCATTAATAAGCTGCACTCACCATATTTCTCTACATTTGCATTTGGAGCACCTACTATCCTGATCCTTGGAGTCTGTGGGAGACAATTATTCACAACTATATAATGTCACTATAAGAATAATGGTGTCTTTATTTCAGTTTGCTACTTGAAAGAGGTGAAAGAATGCTATCATTTCTCAGATGCAGCTCAGTTTTCTTCTCTCTATTCAACAACTTGATGGACCAGACTAATAAGCTTTTCATTTATTTGTTTTCTCCTGTGTTCTTTGTTAGGCTGAATTCTTTTAACTGATTACAAATCTTAGTCAGGAAACTCTATAATATTCTTGGATCTAAATGGAATCAATATGACATCTGCTAACTTGAGCATCTTGAGGACTTGGATAAGTGATATGGAAAGATTACTAGATTTAGTGGAGCTGATTTTATATCTTGACTCTGTTATTAACTAGCTTTAAGGAATTGGACAACATGTACTTAAAATTTTCTTCCAGCTCCAAATTTATGAGATTATTATCCATAGAAAATCTTCAATCCATTTAAACTCTGTGATAGACCTTAAATTGTGTACCTGGCCATGGTTGATCCTATGTTTGATATTGGCAATCAGAGGAGAGTTAGATAAATTCCTCTGGGTTCTCACATTTCTCCAGGAATCTTTGTAAGATTTTAACATGTATATTAGAGATATTTTATTGAAGAGTCATATTTAAGACTGCATCAATCTTCACAGCCAACAAAAAAATAAAGGCAATGAACTCTTCATTTCTCAGTACTTTTCAGTCAGTGGCACAGTTATAAAAATGTGGCCTGCTATAGACTACCATTTATGAAAGCCTGCCCATTAATCTTCATTTGTATATAAGGTATATATATCATAAAAAGTTTATGGAAGAAAATAGGAATATGGATTAGAAATTTTCTTGACATCAGTATCAGTAATATTGCTGTCCCTAGAACTCATCTTGAGAATTTATTCCTCTTTTGTGTAAAACTTATATCCCTCCAATATTGATTCCATCTATACCTATTTGGTCTATTCCAGCTTTCTTACCAAACTTATTTATTTTCTATTTTATTATTATTATTATTTTTATTCTATTATTCATTCTATTTTATCATTTTATTTTTCTTTCTCCATATAGTACAAAGGAACTAAGATAGCAGAGTCTGAACATCATGGTTTCACTGTCAGTGATAAAGAAAATAGTGTGCTATAGAAATATTAATATATCTTTTCCATTTTTAATCTTTGTTTCTCTTCTTTCTAGTTTCTTCTTGAAATGTACTTGGAATGATCTGGTTTAATTAACTGCCATAGCAAATTTTCTTCAAACTCATTTCTCACCTGCCCTGCTTCTCTCAGTTTTATAAGACATTACTGTTTATATTCTTCTACTATTCTTCTCCATTAATGTCTATAATTGAAAGAGAACTGGTTCAATGGTCAGGAGTACTGCTTTTGAAGTCAGGAAGATAAGCATTCAAAAATGATTTCAGATACCATCAATTTCCTCATCTGTAAAATGGGAAAAATACTTTCCAGGACTGCTATGAAGATAAAAACGAGATAATAATAATAATGGTAAAATGCTTTGCAAACCTTAAAGTGCCATATAAATGTTAGCTAACATTATTAGTTTTTCACATCCTCTTTTAGACTGTGTTAAAGCAAAAGTAGATTCTAGAATGAAAAAGGTTATTGTCTCACTTTAGTCAGACCATATCCCTACTAGTATGTTTGGTTCTCAGCACTATGCTCAGAAGGGACATTGAAGAGATGAAGTATGTTCAGAAGAGGGCCAGATTGGTGAGGAGATTCAAAATCATTCCATGGTTGAGGGAACTGGTAATATTTAGCCTGTGCTTGAGGAGACAATGGATCATAGCTCTCTTTAAATATTTGAAGGACTTCCATGTGTAAAGGGGAATAAATTTGTTTTGCTTGGTCCCAGAGGGAAAAACTAGGACCAATGGACAGAAGTTAAGAGACAAACTTCAATTCAATTTAAGGAAATACTCCCTTATCAATTAAAAGTGTCCAAATACTTGTAATGAACTTCCTGAAGTGGAAATAGAATGCAGTGAGTTTCCCTATGCTGGAAATCTTCAAGGGAGGAGGTTGTTTGACTGCTGTGGGAATGTTATAAAGGAAGCTTCTGTATGGATATGGGTTAGAATAGATGACCTCTCAAGTTCCTTTCCATGATTCATTAGTCCCAATTTATTTTTCTATATACTGAATGGGGAGGTCACATTATGATTCTTCCTAGTTTATACATCAAATAATTTAGACAAAGGATCAAGATTTAGAGTTAAAAGGAATCCTAGAAACTATAAAATTCAACTGTCTTCATTTTGCAGAGAAAGTTCAAAGAAATGAAGTGATTTGTACAGAATCACATGGTTAGGAAGTGTCTGAGGTGGGGTTTGATTCCAGTTTAGGTCTCTAGCAACCATACAACCCACAATGTCTTTCAATAGAACTAATAAAAATAATAAGGTTGATTTTTTTCTTAAATCATATCAAAGAGGTGAATCAAAAGTATAATTTAAGTTTATTTCTATCATCTCTCTCATACCCTCTCCATGATTTCTTTTAGGAGAAATGTTTAATTCCTTTAAAATATCAGTTGGCAAAATATGGTTCAGGGTAATCTGGATGGAGGTCTCTAAGACCCTTTCATAAGATCTCAAAATAAAAACTATTTTCATAATAATGTTGTTCAGACATTTTAGTTACACATGACTCTTTGTGACTCCATTTAGGTTTTTCTTGGCAAAGATACTGTAATGGTTTGCTATTTCCTTTTCCAGTTCATTTTACAGAATATGAAACTGAGGTAAACAGGTTTAAGTGACTTACCCAAGTTCACACAGCTAGGAAAGGACCATGACTGGATTTGAACTGATAAAATTTATTTTCCTGACTTCAGTTCTAGCATTCAAACTTTATTCCATCTAGCCACCCTGATAATAATTTAAGATATTTTAATTTCTAATATAATAAATCTCTGTAGTTAAAACTCACATAAATAGTCCATTGAGGGTTCCCAATATTTTTTTAAAATATAAAGGGGTCTTGAGATCAAATACTTTAGGACCACTGCTTCAAAGCGCTATTACATATGAATATAGACATTTTTCATTGTTCTGTTTAAGGTTCAGAATGATTCAGCCAAAGCAGATATTTTCCATGTTACTGAGAGCATTAGGGTCCTAGTGCTACCTCTGCTACTAATAAATCAATTAATATTCATTAAGTTCTGACTATGTGGCTGGGACTATCTAAATTCTGAAGTTACAAAAACAAATATGAAAAATCAAGTCCTAAGGAGCTTAGATCCTAACATTTTTGTATTCCTTACTTGCCAATTTGTATTTTCCTATCACCTTGAACATCAACATTCAGATAATGTTTATTAAATTGAATAAAGCATTCCTTGAGCATGTTCTCAAAACTGAGATTCTTTTGTAAATCTGTCCTTTGAATATATTGAGGACTAGATTTCAAGAGATGAAATCTAATGATTTCCATTACAATTGTGTTTTTATGCCTTATCATTACCTGAAGGTGATCATGGGTTCTTGAAAGTATGCCAGTGGAACACAAGACCTGGCAAGTCAAAGCAAACTCTTCTAGGTGGGAAGGATTCTTACCGAGTATCCCAGGCCCAATTCAGTTAAATGTCAATTGGGTTGACCATCACATGATGATTTTAATCAAAGTAATTCATAAAAGTACATGCTCAGCTTTTAGAGGGTCTGAAATCTACATCAGCAGAAGCAGAGTTCACCTTTAAATCACCAATGCAATGGATTTGGTGTAAGAAAATAGAACAAAAGATAAAAATATGTTGTCATCAAGGATATTCAAAACAATCAAGGATATTCAAAAGAATCTAAACAATTTTTAAGTGTTACTATGTGTCAGTCACTATAGTGAACATTAGGGATGCAAAGAAAAGCAGAATATGATCTCTATCCTCAAGTAGCTCATACTCTAATGAAAGATGATAACACAGAAAAAGCAAGTTGAAAGGGCAGGGAGAGTTAAAGGAAGGCATCAACTTTACCCAGGGAGTAATCCAATAGCAAAAATTTTCTAAAAAGATGTGAGCTACTTAATTCATCTTGCATAATGATGTGTTTTTTGAGATTATGAAATCCAAAAGATCTTCCAGGTGGGAAATGAGATGAATTGCCTGAGTGCCATCCTTAAATGGTGGAGGATAGGAGAGGAGTTTTCCAATGTCCAATCTCCATCCTCTCCAACTTGAGTGATGAAGATTGGGATGGGGGGGCAGAGTCTCTGGGACAGGGGGTGATGAGGAAGCATGAGTTTCACAGTTAATTTGATTTTACAGAATGATGAGTTTCTGGAAATCATGAAATCCAGGAGATCAGCTAGGTGGGGAAATGCTGTCCACCTTAATGAAATCACTGATCCACTGAATTTGAAATCATAAAATAAAACAAAAGATGATAATATGCCACCATCAAAGATATTAAAAACAGTATGCTACAAGCTTTGGAGGAACTTTAAATTTTATGCTTTTTGAGTGGTTACTTTGTTAGAACATATGATGAATATTCAGAAGTGGAACACCTATTTATCTACTGATTGGTTGGAACCTCAGATTTCATTGTTATAATGAGGAAATTCCCTCTACCAATACAACCATTCTTCAGCCTATAATGCCTTGAGAATTAAAAGGTTAAGAGGCTTGCCTTGGGTCACACAGACAGAATGTGTCAACTGTGATACTCAAATCAAGATTGTCCTGGCTCCAAAGTCAGCTATCTCTTCACTACTCCCATACTGCTTCTCTATTTGTTGTTATTTATTTAAAAGGTTATGTTATAAGCTAAGTCATAACTTGGACCAGACTTTGCCTCTAACTGAGAGTTGGCTCATGTCCAATTTCTACAAAAGCATGTGTTTTCTGTTCTTCAAGAAAACTGAAATGAGTAAAACCGGGAAAGGTACAACAATACACAAACATCCAGGTGCACAAGCAAACACACACATGTGCTGCTAATATGGAAAGCAGGCTTTTAAAATATAGTACCCATCATTCAATTAGGAACTGGTGGGAATCAGGGGGCACACATTTAAAAGTGTAAAAGATTATCTCAAGAGGATTAAGTCTGTTAATTGGAATGAGTCAGATCTGGGTCCAGCCTGAGAAATTTGAGAAGAAAGACCCCAAATTTGTGGCTGTTATTTGTATAGCCTCATGCCTGCTCCAGTAACTGCACAGTTGGATGGAGATAGCTCATTCACGTCCTGCAGAGAAGGACAAGGGAAAGTTAATTGAGAACAGTTCAGAAATATTCCACCAGCTGTCTGACTTTCTTTAAAAGGCAGCCAAGGAGTTTAAAAACCTGCTTGTGGTTGAAATATTTCTTTACTCATTTTCCACATATGTGACTTGGTATCCCACAGAAGTATTCTGTCACAGCAGCATTTTAGAGGTTCTCTCAGGACCAGGGTTGTTTGAGAAGAAGCATGAAATATAGGGTTGATCATATCAAAGACAGCCAGGGAGCAGGCAGGAATAGTGCAGCAAGAAGCATCTTCTAAAATGATCAGAACACTCAACAGACCCTGGAAATGGAATTGAAGCTTCCTCCAAGCAAAGACCATCCATCACCCAAGCATATGGAAATTAGGGATTGTCTTGGGGAGAAGTTAATCTAGGAACACATGGAGAAACAGGTCCAGCACATATCTTCTGGCAGACCCTCAAAAGCTGCATGATGAACAGTTCATCCATATCTTCCTGCTCCTAGCAACAGTTTGGGAATTCCCATTTCAGACTTGTTTGGTGGTCTTTAACTGATGGAGCCATTACAACTTCATGGTACACAAAGGAGGAGAAAGCAAATATTAAGACCCTTATTCAAATGCTTTGACTATTCCAATAGGGTCTTCCCACTACTACTCTCTAATCCCTCTAAATCAACCTTCTTCCTGCTCCAGACCAATCTTCCTTAGGTAAAGATCTAATTGTATCACTCCTTTACTCACCAACTTAATATGTTTCCTCACCCATAAAATGATTTAGAACCATTCTAAGGGTGAGAAAATGGTCTAGAAGTCAAATAACTTTTCTTAAATCACACAAGTAATAATTAACAAAACTGAGATTTGAATTCAGGTCCTCTGATTTCAGTTCGATGCTCTTTCAATGGAAGCTTATTAAAGTTCAAGTTCCTGTGCCTGGTACTAAAGATCTTCCTCAGTTTACCTCCAATTTAGCCTTCTAGTCTCATCTCAAATTACTTATTTTTCTCTACTGTACATTTTAGCCAAATTGGACTATTAATCCTACCTCCTCTCCTGCTTCCCTAAATTTTCTGCACACTAGGTCTGAAACTGTATTTTTACATCAACCTCTCTGTGGAAAACTTTGCCTTCCTTCAATGCCCAGATGAATCCTGCCTTCCTCCTTTCCATCCAGAAATTATGTCACTTTTCCAGAATTCCCATCTTCCTTTTTGATCTTTCCCTATATACTTTTCTAATTCTAATTCGGATTTGAACATTTTGGATATTTCCACCACTTATAAAAATCACAGCCCCTCCACTCCTTTTGCATGTATTCATCTTAAATTGCTTTGGTCTAAAATATCCATCATCTAGCTTTCTGCAGTCAATTAGCCTTGTTGTCATGTGGTGGTTCATTGCTGAACGCATAGCCAAAGCCTTTCTAGCTCAGTAGAACCTACAAGAATTAAAGTTTTACTCACAGAGGATTTGAGAAAACAAACTCATTTTTTTGTATAGGATTTTAACATTTATAAAGCACTTGTCCTCGTTAGTATTTTCCTCCTCATTTTATAGTTAAGTAAACTTTTGTCAACATTTACCATCTTTTATCAGAGAGACTGAAGAAAATTTAAGATTTGTTATTCAAAATTCACAAAACTAATATTTGTTTTAAAGAAATTAAATTTTCAAATGCACTTTGTATGTTTATAACATTTCTATTTTAGAAGTTATTAAAACTTAAAACTACCTAAAATCTTTAGGGATACACCATATGAATTAGACTCTGTGTTGAGTATTGGAACATAGCTACTAAATAACCGACCACCAAAATTATGAGTAATGGTAGTAACCAAGTCCACCTGTGATAAGTGAACTGAATAATGAAGGTGGGAAGATTTTCAAGCAAGGGTCCACTTAGAACCCTCAGATCCCATCTCCTTGAGCTCTACTGGTTTGACTTATTCATAAGGCCGGCCCCAAGTACCCTGTATAACAGATTTATTCATGGTTTTCTAAGCATCCTGCAGATATCTCATTAAGTCCAAAATGCTCTCTCAGATTCCTGTACTATCTTTCTTTTCAAAGCTTCCCTCCTTCAGTAAACAAAAGTGGGCATTTCACACAGTTTGGGTCACATCATCTCTAGTATTGAGGTATTCATGAAAATCAGACCACCCTAACTCAGTGTTTTGGTTTTTTATCACAATAAGACAGGAGCCATGAGCATTTTCCATAATTCTGGCTTCAGAAAGGGCTATTCCAGAAATAGAGTCCTTATTAAAGAGACTTATTTGAATACAATATTAGAGAGAGGAGGTCTATTCAAAACCAAAGAGACCAGAGTTGCAGACTTCGATGCTGTCCTAGCTTCCCCACAGAGTTCAGTCTAATAGAAGTAGTGGCTCTCCTTTTCCAACTTGGCTGATAACAAAGACCCTGGAGGTATATGTATAGAATGTTTTGTTGTTTCACTCCCCTACTGTTCTCCTTGATTGAATCTACTCTAGAAGACAGGTGTGGAAAATGAAATGTTCTTGAAATACAGGGTGATAAAAATCTTAGTCCTAAAGCTCAATTTTCTAAGTTGAAACTAAATAATGTTTTTAAAAATTTCATAACATTGTAGCTTTGGTCTTTTGTGTAAAAGAAAGCACTTTCCATGATGAATGCAAATATAAAGCAAATCCAAAAAAAAAGCATTTCTCAAGTGCCTTAAACATACACACACACACATACACACACACACACACACACACACACACACACACACACACACAAACATACAAACACACACGCCTAGCCATCAAGACAAAGGGGGAAAAATGATCCTGCTCTCAAGAAGTTTACATTCTACTTGAGAGAAACAACTATAAAGATAAATATAGATGATCACTTGACAAAAGAGAGAGGGAAGATGCATCCATTTAATAAAAAGATAGCTTGATATTTCAAAAATATTTAATTTCTTCAGCTGTGTTATTACCCTCTATTAATACAGATGAAAATTCTTCAATCAGTGAATAAACACTGGAGATAATATATACACATATATGGACACATATAGAACACATAACACATAATATAGACACATACAACATAGAGATGTAAGTTCTAAATATGAGAGAACTTCATCTCTAATTCTACTAATAGAGGGAATTTCCACTCTTCTCTGCAACTTATCATCTTAGGGGGTGGCTAGGTGGTGCAGTGGATAAAGCACCAGCCCTGGAGTCAGGAGTACATGGGTTCAAATCCGGTCTCAGACACTTAATAATTACCTAGCTGTGTGGCCTTGGGCAAGCCACTTAACCCCATTGCCTTGCAAGAAAAAAAACCTAAAAAAAAATAACCACCTTAGAGAGCTTTCTGGGACACTAAGATGTGAAATGAACAGGATCACAGTCATTATAAGGGGATAGGAAGGGAAAGTAGAGGAAAGTTTTGTAACTTGGAAATATACATATACATATGAATGAGAATAAATTTTTTTAAATGAGAGTTTTAAAAAAACAAGTCATTATTAGGCAAAGGCAGAATATGAATCCATTTCTTCAGGTCAGCTCTCTATTTCCAGTGTCATGTGCCTCCATATACAAAATAAATGATGGATTATAAGAAATCATAGGTTTAGAGTTGGAAGAGACCTCAGAGATGATCTGATCCATCCCTCTCATTTTGCAGATGAGAAAATAAAGACTTTAGGAGGTTAAGTGTCTCACTTAATATCACATGAGTCACAAGTGTCAAAATATTAGAATTAGAAATGAAGGGGTTACCCATCAATTGGGGGATAGCTGAACAAGTTGTGGAATATGAATGCAATGGAAAATTACTGCACTATAAGAAGGGATGAGCAGGCTGATTTCAGAAAAATCTAGACAGACTAAAATGAAGCTATGCAAAGTAAAGTGAGCAGAACTGGTTGAACATTGTACACAGTAACAGCAACATTTCACGATCAACTATGATTGTCGTAGCTCTTCTCAGCAATACAATGATCCAAAACAAGTCCAAAAGAATCATGATGGAAAATGTTGTCTTCTTCCAGCAAAAGAATTGATGAAATCTGAATGCAGATTGAAGCATGCAATTTTCACTCTATTTTTTTTCATGATTTTTCTTTTCATTCCATTCCTTCTTTCATAACATGACTAATAAGGAAATATGTTTTACATGATTGCACAAATATGTCTTAGGGAAAAGGGGGAGGGAAGAGAGAAAAATTTGGAACTCAAAATTACATATGAAAAATGAATGCTTAAAATTTATGTATATATAATTAGAAAAAATAAAATACTATTTAAAAGAAAAAATTTTAAATTCATGACTCTGGGAGTCAAACTATTGATGCTCATCTTTTCTGAACTGACTTAAACTGGTCTTATGATAACAAATATACAGTCCATTACTGGGCCTGTGGTCAAAACCATTATGAGAAATATTATCTACTTCTCTCCAACCAACACTTTCCCTAAGGTAGGAAAGTTTAACCTGAAGATCATGAACTTGTATTTTTTAACATTTTTATAATTGTATTACAATATAATTGGTTTCCTTTGTAATCTTATGTTTCATTTTATGAATTTAAAAATATCATTTTTACAATTGACCCACAGGCTTCTTCAGATTGGCAAAGGGAACCATGTCACTAAAACAACTTACTCTAAAGCTACTTCCCATCTACTCTGCATTTATCTTATATGTAGTAATTTATGTGTATGTATATGTTTTCTCGAATGTAAGATTCTTGAGGATAGTGACGATTTGTAGTTTTGTTTTGTTTTAAACATCATGAGAGATGTGATGCCATCACATGAACACAAATTAGATTTAAGTGTGGTGGTGCTATGCTATGTCATCAGCCATACTTTCTCCTCCAGAGTCATCTTGGTCCAGTGGCCAGATATGGATAAGGAAGACTGGAGATGACCTTAGATTCGAGGCAATCAGGTTAAGTGACTTGCCCAAGGTCACACAGCTAGAAAATGACCTGGCTTTAAGGTCAGTGCTCTACCCACTGTGCTGTCTAGCTACTCCTTATAATATTTACTTTTGTCATTTTTCAATGTGTCTGACTCTTCATGACACCATTTGGTATTTTCTTGGCAAAGATATTGAAGTTGTTTGCTATTTCCTTGTACAATTTATTTTATAGATGAAGAAACTGAGCCAAACAGGGTTAAGTAAATTGTCCAGAGTCACAGGCACTAGCCAGATTTGAAATCATGAAGAAGAGTCTTCCTGATTTAAGACTGAACTCAATCCACCTAGATGCTTTTAAAAATGCTCAGTGATTGATTGATTGATTGATTGGAAGAACAAGTCAGAATTTGAGCTCCACTAACATGGCCTTTGAGAAAGTATAATCTTCTCCATTACAATGACATGACTGTCCAAATCAAGAATTTTCCTACAAAACAATAAAGATAAGGGGATACAGTTTTAATAGGATAAAAAAGCTAGTTATCAAAGACCCTGATGGACAGCTGCCTTTCTTCTCTATTCTCATTCAACCTTGCCTTCCTTCCCAACTTTGTCTAATTGTGTTAACACTAACTGGAAAAATAAAAATTTTACTGAAAAAAAAAATTGAGGCTATTTACCAAAAGCTCCCTTTTCTCCTCTCCTCCTTACCTCACATCACCCAGTTTCTTTCTATCACTATCTCCTTCATTCCTGTTTCACAAGCTGAGATGACCTTTCTTCTAAGCAAGAAAAAACCCTCTACATACACAATTAATTCTTTTCCGTTCTGTTTTTTTTTTCCCAGAAGAATCCCCCTCCATCAATCGTACCTTCTCAATTATCTGCAGTCTTTTCTCTTTTTTTGAGGGAGGATGGGGGGAGACAATTTAGATTAAGTGATTTGTTCAGGGTTACAGATAATGTCTGAGGCTGAGCATATACTCTTGATTCTAGGTCCATCTAGCCAACTCATTATTTTCTTGGCTACAAATGGATTCATGCCACCTCTATCCTCAAAAAGTTCTTATTTGATATATTCATCTTTATTACTTTTCATTCCCTATTTCTTCTTCTTTTTGTAACTAAAATCCTTGAGAAGTCTCTCTACAATAGGTGTCTCTACTTTTCCTCTCTCTTTTATCACTGTACAGTCTAGCTTCTGACCTCATCACTCAACCAAAACTATTCTGTTCAAAATACTTATTAGCAGTATCTCTTATTAGCCATATCAAATGGCCATTATTCAGTGTTCATCCTTCTTGACCTCTCTACAATCTTTGATGCTATATATCACTCTCTTCTCTCTAGATTTCAGGACACTACTTTAACTTGGTTCTTTTGCTACCTATTGATCCACTATTCAGTCTCCTGGCTTTATCTTTGAATAGATGGCAGAATGATAAAAGAAAGAAGACAAGTAGAGGCACCTATTGTAGAGACTTCTCAAAAATGTTAGTTCAAAAAGGAAAAGAAATAGTTCATGATTGCTAAATTTGGGTATCCCCTAGGGCTCTGTTCTGGGACCTCTTCTCTTTTTTCCTCTATGCTATTTTATTTTGTGATCTCATAAGCTTTCAATTGTCATCAGTATGCAATTAATTCTCAGTTTTACTTATCCAGTCTTAATATGTTTCCTGACCTCCAGACTAGCATCTCCAACTGCCTATTAAACATCTCAAACTCCCACTCCTGTTCTTAAACTCAACATTTCCAAAACTAAACTCATTATCTTTCCCCAAAAATTTCCTCCTCTTCTCAATTTCCCTACTATTAGTGAGGATACCACCATTTTCCCAGTCACTCAGGCATACCACATAGGTACCATACTTAACTACCCTCTTTCTCTCTTCTTCTCTCCACCTTACTCCTTCTTTCCACCTTACTCCTTCTTTCTCCCTTTCTCCAGCCCCCAACCTCCTTTCTCTCAAAATATTTTATATATTTCCCTGTTTCCCCCTTTTCCTGTCTCCCACACCTCGACTATTGCATCACCTTGTTGGTTTATGTTCCTGTCTGAAGTCTCTCCCTCCTCCAATTCAACCCAACTCAGCTCTCAAATTAATCCAAAAGTACAAGTCTGACCATGTCATCTCCCCTATTCAGTAAATTCCAGAGACTCCCTCTCACCCCTGGGATAATCCTATTCTCCTCTACATTTTCCTTGATCCAGTGACACTGGCCTCCTTTCTATTCTTGACACAAGATATTCCATCTTTAGACTTAAGGTCTTATCTCTGGTGTTCCCCATCCCTGAAATACTCCTTTTCCTCATTTCCACTTCCTGGCTTCTTTGAATTCTAAATCCCAAAGAAAATTCTGTCTTCTACAAGAAACCTTTGCTTCCACATAACTTCAAGACATTTTCTTCAATTGATTTCCCCTAATTTACCCTGTCTCTATCTTGTTTTTTCATGACCACTTAAATGTCTCCCCCATCAGACTGTGAGCATCTTAACTGACTTTTGCCTTTCTCTGCATCACCACCACCCAGTACTGACAGATAGCAGATGCTTAATAAATCTTTATGTACTAAGTAAACTTCTAGTCTACTTTCCTCTGCTATAAAGCACAATGTGAAACTAGTGGTTATTTATGGGAATAGAAACCATTGGTTGGGAATTCCTATTGGTTGGGATCTAGCAAGAAAAGCACTTGTTTGATTCAGAAGCTCTGAATTCCAATCCTAACTTTTACATTCTGTTTGAATTTTGGGCAAATTACTTAAATTTTCTGTGTCCAGCTTCCTCATCTATAAACCAGAGACCATAAAACTGGCAAACCAATGTTTTGTGAAGTAAATGAACTACAAAACACTATAGAATGTGAGCTATTATTGTGGCCCCCATCTCTTGACACAGGAACACATATTTTATGTTCCAACTATGTCTCTCAATTGACACAACAGGAATCTGGAATTTGAACTGAAGGGGATGGAACAGAAAGGGGACCTTTGAGATTCCAAATGTGTTTTCTTTTCCTGTTTCTCTTTAAAATGGGTAATACTTTCCTGAAACAAGACAAACATTAACCACATGAGTATGAAAGTTTCTGTTCAAAGAGATTTAACTGTGGGTAATCTTGTCAAGCAATCTACAATCTGTAAAGGTCCTGGCCAAGGCATTTTCAATGACAATTGCAAAGCATCTCCTACTTTCCTTTAGCACTGCCACAAATAACTGTGAATACTGAAGACCTTCAATCTTCAAAAGCATATCTAGTTCAACTTATATCTAAGTTTTCCTTTCTCCTGCATCAGGTAATCTCTCAGACTAGTCATGTCGATGTCAATGGGATAAGAGGCAATATTCAGATAAAGAACTATAGATATATGAATCTTACCTATCTCTATAGTCTATCAGTCCCTTTAGAGCATGCTAAAATGAGAGGTTCCAATTAGCCAGCATGGGAGCATGACAGTTGCTTCCCCTCCTTTTCCTTTTTTTTTCCTCTTTTTTATCCTGGGTCTTAAAGGTAGAAGAAGTAGAAACACTAAAATGCCCTGAGAAAGAGCATGCTCAGAATATTTCCATCTTAACCAGAACCAGGAAATTCCAGAATTATCATAAGGGAGCTGACTCCTGAGAGATTTTGCCTACCCAGGAAATCAGGGTGAGGCAGGGGTAGTAGGAACTAAATAATGGCTACTTGACCAACTATATACTTTCTGAAATTGACCATTTCTAGTAGTTTATTGGGCTTTTGCATACAGAATTTCATAATGAAAATATTCACTGAGCATCTTTCTTTATATTTAGATTCTTCTAGTCTGATATTTTTGCCACCAGAATTTTTACTTAAAGATTTGTCACATCTCTTACCTGCCTCAGGAATGCATCTCTTTTGAACATTCTTAAAAAGGAGGCATTGAGAGAAAGGTAATGCTGGTCATCAATTTCTCTTTAATTCCAAATGCAGCAAAAGAGGGCATAATAGCTAAATTGAACTAAGTTTCTTTCTGTTGCCCAAAAACCATTACATTGCTGCCTACTCAATTATGAACAAATAATTAGTTTTAATGACTGCTGTTCATTGCCTAAAGCTCTTAAGAAATCTATTAAAACAACTAAAAAAGTTTCTTGGATTCCTTCAAGAAGAGAAACCAAGGAAGTTTCTTGTAGTTATCAGGAACAATTTTTCAAAGACCAAGATTTTTCTTACCAGCCAGCCATGAAATGTACATGAAACAGAATGTGTTTTTGTTCAAGAAAGGAATGCATGGAGTTCCGTGTGGATCAGTCCACTGGTGGCTGTCAGGACTCTAAATGGAATTATTTGACTGTTCAAAATTAACTTTGTCAGGATTTTGGAGACTATAAATAGAACCTATGCAATACAGATTTTTATCGAATGTAAATAAAGGACAGACTAAGGGAGGTAAACATTTGATTTGTCAGGAAAGAGAAAAATGAATTATTGTTTCAATGAGCTTTGTTGTAGGAATTGACTAATAGTATCCTTACCATGTTATTCAAGAAAACAAATCTGTACTGTCATAGGATGAAAATCATCTTCTTTTGCAGGATCTTTCCCAATTGTTTAATAAGTTTCTCCCTCTAAGGTTACTTTCCATCTACTCTGTATGCCCTATATGTACCTATGTACTTTCAGCAATGGTTTTCAAACTTTTTGGTTTCAGGTCATTATTACATGCTTAAGAATAAGACTGAGCACCCCAAAGTTCTTTTGCTTATGTGGGTTATCCATATTAATATTTATCATTTTTGAAATTAGAACTTTTTAGTTATTAAATTAGCAATTCATTTTAAATAGTAACTAATATAGTAAAATAGCAAAATAAATCATATGTTTCAAATAAATGACATATTTTATGAATAACTAAATTTTCAAAAACAAAAAAATTATGAATAAGTGGCATTCTTTTTCACATTTTTGCAAATCTCCTTAATATCTGGCTTAATATAAGCTAGCTGGAGTCTTATATATGCTTCTGCATTCAAGCTGTTGGGATATTACATTTGCTGAACTATATGAAGAAAAATTCAACCTTATGCATCTACATTAGAAAATAGAGGAGTAATTTATTTATCTATCCATTTGTTTGTTTATTTATTTGTTTGTTTGTTTATTAGGTTTTTTGCAAGGCAGTGGAGTTAAGTTATTTGCCCAAGGCCACACAGCTAGGTAATTATTAAGTGTCTGAGTCTGGATTTGAACTCAGATACTCCTGACTCCAGGGCTGGTACTTTATCCACTGCACCACCTAGCCACCCCTAGATGAGTAATGTAACAAGCAAATAACATCTTATAATTATTTTGAAAGTTTATTCTCTCAGTCTCCCTGAAAGGGTCTCAGTGACCTTTAGGGATCTTCAGATCATATTTTGAGAGCATTGCAACTGTTTATCCTTCATTCTCAAAGAAGACTATGACATCAGGGAAGCAATACCATGAAATTTAAATGAAGTGGATTTTAGTGAGGGACTGCTTTGTAAAGTCACCAGCCTCACTTTCTCATCCAGAAGCCAAATATGAATCAAGACAACTGAAGATTACTCTAGATGCAGTTGGTTTTAAAGCTAAGTCTTTGAGACCACTGATCTATATTTTTTATTAACTCCCCCGTTAGAATGTAAGAACTTTGAAGACATGGGTGATTTTTGAAATTTCTTTGTATCTTCAGTGTTTAGCACGGTGTCTGGCCTATATTAAGTTCTTAATAAAAGCTTATGGTTGGGGGGTAGCTAGTTTGCTCAGTGGATAGAGCACCAGCCCTGGAGTCAGGAGTACCTGAGTTCAAATCTAGCCTCAGATACTTAATAATTACCCAGCTATGTGGCCCTGGACAAACCATTTAACCCCATTGCCTTGAGAAAAACCTAAAAAAAAAAAAAAAAAAGCTTCTGGTTGGTTGGTTGATTGTTTCAGCTGTGGATCCAATTTCCCACTGGGAGCAAAGTCTATCAGAATTGACATCATCAAAAGTTAGGGGAAAGAGAATAGACACAACAAACACAATCAGTATACTATTGGCAAAGACAATCCAAAGTAACCATAAAGACAACCTCATAAACAACCAGGGAAATGGCAGAAATGATAAGAACCAAAAAGGGATCATCAGAGAAATGTCTTAACGTAATCATTCCTTCCTGACCTTCTGACCTGCCTCCTTTGTGGATGTCACAGGAATCTAGATTTGGAGGGTAATGCATGGCAGTCTAGCTAGGATTCAATAGCCCTTTTCCATAATCAAGAAATCAGGAGAAGATGATGGGGAAGAGACAAGGAAGAAAAACAATCAAGGATGACACAAGATATTTGTGCATCCTGTGAAGGCTTGGCAAATTGAAATTCCTTATCCTTACAGTCTTTGAATTCCTCTATTAACACCTGAAACTTGATTTGCTTATGGTGGGGGGGGGGGGTGTAGGGGATCTATATTGTTGATTTCAAAATCTGTGCTGGGAGTTCCTAGTTGTGGAAATTCCCACTCCTGATGCAAATTAGCAACTTTTCAGTAACTTGTAATCTTGGAGAGTTGCCTGAGTTCACTGAGAAGTTTAAGTGACTTGCTCATGAATATTTGAAAGGTAAGATTTGACTACAGGGTCTTCCTGAAGCCAAAAACCACAAGCAACATGGCAGAGTAAAAAGATTTCTTTCTACTTTGCCAATGCTGTTTGTCTAACTTGACCTAGAATACTAGTGTGAAATAATGTCTTTTTAAAAATACAAGAAGTTTGGTTGCTGGAATAGGCTGAAAAAGATGCTTGTGTACATGGAAAAATAATAATAATAAATTAATTTGGGAAGAATGAAATAAGTGAAATTTAGAAGTTAAGTAGCATAATGAATAAAATACTGGTCCTAAAATCAGAAGACCTGAGTTCAAAATAGACTTATTAGCTATATGACTTTGGACAAGTCACTTAACCTCTATTTGTCTCAGTTTCCATAAATGTAAAATGGGTGCTTTTATGAAGATCAAATTCAATCTTGCTGTCCAAGATACTCTCAAAAATCTTCTCCAGCAGGGGTGGCTAGGTGGTACAGTGGCTAGAGCACTGACCCTGGAGTCAGGAGTACCTGAGTTCAAATGCGGCCTCAGACACACTTAATAATTACCTAGCTGTGTGACCTTGGGCAAGCCATTTAACCCCATTTGCCTTGCAATAACCTAAAAAAAAATCTCCGGCACCACAATTCAAAAGCATTGATTCTAGGGTGCTCAGCTTTCCTTATTATCTAACTCTCACAGTCATTCACTACTACTGGAAAAACTATGGCTTTGACCATTGGATCTTTGTTGGCAAGATGAATTACTTTTTTAATATGCTACCCAGATTCACCATAGTTTTACTTCCAAGGAGAAAGCAACTTTTAATTTCAGCACTGCAGTGAAAACTATCTTCAGTGATCTTTGAGTCCAAGAATATAAAATCTGGCACTGTTTCCATTTCTTCTCCCTCTATTTCTGAAGAAGGGATTGGACCAGTTGTCAAGATCTTAGGAGGTTTTGGCTGTTAAACTTCAAACCAGCTTTTAAAATCTCCTCTTTCACCCTGATCAAGAGATTTTTTTTAATTCCTCTTCACTTGATGCCATCAAAGCGATATGTCTGCATATCTAAGATTGTTGATATTTCTTCCATCACTCTTAATAACAGCTTTTGATTCATCTAGCCTGGCATTTCACATACTGTTCTCTGCATATGTTAAATAAATAAATTGACAATATACAGCCTTGTCACACTCCTTTCCAACCTTAAACCAATCAACTACTCCTCGTTCAATTCTAACTGTTGTTTCTTAGCTTGCACACAGATTTCTCAAGAGAGAAGTAAGGTGATCTAATATCCCATCTCTTTGAGGACTTGACACATTTTTGTCATCCACACAGCAAAAAATCTTTAGTGTAGTCCATGAAGCAGAAGTGGATGTTTTTCTGGAACTCCCTTGACTTTTCCATAATCCAACAAATAGTGCCAATTTGGTCCCTAGTTTCTCTGCCTCTTCGAAAATTAGTGTTTTTCTAGTAATTCTCAATTCACATATTGCTGAAGTCTATAGAATGCAGAATCTTAAGCATAACTTTACTGTCATGTGAAACAAGTATAATTGTTCACTAATTTGACCATTCCTTGGTATTGCCCTTCTTTAGGATTGGGACATAAAATGATCTTTTCCAATTCAATTGTGTTTTCCAAATTTATTGGAAGTATTGAATGCAGCACTTGAACAGTATCACATTTTATGGCTAAATAGCTCAACTGGAATTCCATCACTTCCTCTAGCCTTATTGTCAGCAATACTTCCTAAGGTTCCCGTGACTTCATTCTCCAGAATGTATGATTTTAGATTAATAATCATCATGATTATTGGTGATGTTAAGCTATTTCTTGTATGGTTCTTTTGTGTCTTCTTGAAACTTCTCAATCTATTCGTTTTTTGTTAAATTCTTACCATTTTTTAAAATCTTTTATCATGCCCATTTGGGGCATGAAACTTTTCCTTGATATCTCTAATTTTCTTAAAGAAAAATTATGTCTTTCTGATTCTACTACTTTCTTTTATTTCTTTGTATTGTTCTTTTAAGAAAGTGTGATCGCTCACTATATTTCTCTTACTCTTTTCCCTTTCACTTTTCTTCTTTCCTTAGTTAGTTGTAAAAACATCATTAGATAGTCATTTTGTTTTCTTGTCTTTTTTCTTTAGAATGTATTTTGTTGCTGTCTCCTAGACAATACTGTGCACCTCTGTCCATAGTTTTTCAGTCACTCTACCAGATCTAATCTCACAAATGTATTTTTCCCTCCACTTTAAAATCATAAGGCTTATTATTTAGGTCACACCTATACAATCTGATTTTTTTTCCTACTTTCTTCCTTTTAAGTCTGAAATTTTTAATAAGAAATTCATAGTCTGAGCCATAGTTAGCACCATGTCTGGTTTTAACTGACTGTAAAGAACTTGTATTAATCTTTTTAAGAATGCTTAAAATGCAAGTGTGAAGAAACAATTTTCAGAGAGTTGGACTACTGGAGGACCTGTTTGAGAACTAACACAAATTACCCTCTTATGCCATCTATAGTGAAAAAGATGAGAAGCCCCTCAAAGCTACCTATTGCTCTCTTCTGGACTCTCTAGTTTCAGAAGGAAAAGGACAAAAGGGGGAATAACAAGTTTTACAGAAGATTTGCTATTGGAGAAACTTACAGTGAATTGTATGGTGCTTGGTACAGCTGCTCTCCTCACCAGATACTGACATAGCTATCTTGGATAGATAGAGAACTCATTAAAGTGAGTTCAAATCTTTTCATAGATCCTTTCTAGCCATGTAATCCTAGGCAAGTCACTTAAACTCTCTTAGCTTCCCCTTTTTCATCTGTAAAGGGGGGATAATTATAATACCTTCTTCCCAATGTTATTGTGAGAGTCAAATGAAATAGCCTAAATAAAGATCTTTATAAATTCAGAAGTATCATAAAATGCAAGTTATTGTTTTGATAGTGGCTGTTGTTGCTCAGGAAGAAATCCAAGATTTGAACCTCTCTACCTTAAAAGGCATAGCTAGCCAATACAAAAGTACACCATTTTCTCAGCACTCTTTTAAAGGTGATTTGGAAAGAAGAGAACTATCAAAGTTTCATCAATTTGAAAATAGAAAAGAATTTTCCTACCAGAGAGTGATGAAACCAGGGGAAGAACAGTTAGCAGAGAAATAACTCTGGGTGATGCAGATATTCCTGAATGAACCAAAGACATTAGAGCCTGCAGTCTAAATTTATGATTTAGCCCACACAAGGATTTTCCTCATTCGTTTTTCTCCCAACCAAGTCTCTATAAGTGTGTCCCTGCTTTCTTCAGCAGATACTGAAAACATTGATGTGAGGGTGTGAACCAGATTTATGTCTCAACTATATTTTGATTATTATTGCTTTTGTCTTATCATTAGGTTCTGTTTAAGATCTAATGCAGCTTCTCTCTGAGTAATTGGTTTTGTGTGAATTCAAATCACACTGGTGAACATATAACCCCAAAACAGGATTACCTCTAGCACCCTGAGAGAGTTTAGAATGTGTTATTTGTCATTTTCAAGAAGAAGGAATTAAGGATTTATAAAGCTCCTACTCTGCCAGTCATTGCACTAAGTGCTTTTACAAATATTTCATTGATTCTCATAACAACCTATGGGGTAGGGTTATTACCATCCTCATTAAGAAAACTTTAGCAAATAAAGATTAGTCACTTGCCCAGCATCACACATCTAGGAAATCTCTAAGCTTCTTTTTTTCCCCTCTTTATTTTTTATTCAATTACTTGCAAAGGTAATTTTCAATAGTCATCCATTTTCCAATTTATGAGTTACACATTTTTCTACCACCTCCCTTTCAGTCTCTCCCTTCCCCATTGCAGCAAACACTATGGTAAAAGTTGGACATGTTTAATCATGTTTAACACATTTCCAAGCTAGTCTTGTTGTGAAAGAGGAATTAAAACTAAGGAGAGAAGAAATCATGAAAAAGAAAAAAAGACATAAAATAAATTTTAAAAGGTGAACATAGAATGCTGTGCTCTGCATTCAGACTCTACAGATTTTTTTTCTGGATGTGGATGTCATTTTCCAAAACAGGTCCATTTAGGGGCATCTTTGATCACTGAACTGTTGAGAGTTGCTGAATCCTTCATAGTTGATCCATGTCACAATGCTGCTCTTAATGTGTACAATGTTCCCCTGGTTCTGCTAATTTTGCTCAGCATCAGTTCAAGCAATTGTTTCCAGACTTTTCTGAAGTCAGACCACTCATGATTTTTTACAGAATAATAGTATTTTATCATATTCATATATAAAAATGTGCCCAGTCTTTCACTAATTCAGGGGTATCTCTTCAATTTCCAATTTTTTGTCATTATGAAAAGAGCTGCTATTTTTGTACATATGGATGTTTTTACCCTTTTTGTGATCTCTTTGGAAAACAAACATAGTAGTAGTAGTAGTAGTAGTAGTAGTAGTAGTAGTAGTAGTAGTAGTAGTAGTAGTAGTAGTGCTAGATCAAAGGTTATGCATAGTTTTATTGCCTTTTGGGCATAGGTTTTCCAGAAAACACATCACCAACAGTGCATTAGTGTCCCAGTTTTCCCACATGCTCTCCAACATTGATCATTTTCCTTTTTTTGTCATCAACTAATAAATCTCTAATGGCTGATTTGAACTCAGGTCTTTCCTGACTCTAGGAATGATGTTTTAACTACTGTGCCATCAACTACCTCAGCTATCACCGAGAGAGTTTAGAACGTAGTAGTGTTCCATCTCAGGGAACCCATACCTGCTGGTGTTAAGGTCATGTTAGAGTAAATAAGATATAAGAAAGAGACTACATATCAGGCTAAAAGTTATGGGTTGTTAGAAGGGCATGACAGACTTTGTATTAATTGTAAACATATAATATATAAGAAACAAATCTATAGTTTACCCATCTCATATCATTACTCATTTTGACCAAAATTTTAAAAAGATAAATATAGTTAACAAAATTGGTAGTGAAACCTATATAATTTATAACAGATTCTACTCCCCCCCCCAAGAAAAGATATATAATTTGCTATCTTCTCTCAAAAGACTTGCAATCTAGTTGTAGAAAGAAACAATAAAAGTGAGGGCATTCCCTAGACCATGAGTACTATAAATCATGAGAGATACAAGTAGCAAGAACACTGAATTTGAACTCAGAAATACTAAACCTATGAATTGAAACCAAGTAGCAAAATGACCAAAGATAATACAGCCCTTGGAGAAAAAGGCAGATGATTAGAATCCAGCTTGATTGTTTACCACCATTATAACCACAGGCACAGTCATAGCTGGTGTATCCCATGTTGTCAGTTAGATTCAAGAAATAAACACAATTGAGCTAGAAGTCAAACTATATCTGGATTAGAAACATGTCCCCTCCCCAACTGAAAAAAACATGTCAAAACTAAGGATTTCTTTCTACTCATGTCTTCTCTCTGTCTCTTCTGTCTCTATTATCCCAAAAGTCTCCTATCTATAAAGCATTCTAACAAGGATCTAGAGACACAAGGCAATGGTCTGGTCAGAGCAGCATATCTTTGAGCCAACTAGAAGAGAGAAAGCAGCATTATCATGAAAAGAATGGTCATTATTGGAGTCAAAAAAACTGGACTGGGATCTCAAACAAACACTTAGCAGCTGCAAAACTGATTAAATCACTGTAATTCTCTGAAATTAAGTTTGGTCAGATGCAAAATGGAGAAAACACTTGCACCATCTAAATCAATCCATTTATCCAAAAAGCATTTTTAAACTCTAGCTATGGTGGCAGGCTTTGGGTTAGACACCGGGATGACATTAAAAGACTTACAGTCTAGTTGTAAGGGGAGACATGTTCAGATATGTTTATAAAAGTAGCTATAAGGTGACTTGAAAAGGAAATAATGAAAAATCCTACCATAGGAGATTATAAAAAATCCTAACATAGGAAATAGAACCTAAGCTAAGGCTTGATGGAAACTATAGATTCTGCAGCTATGCCTAGAAGATGAAACATTATCCTTAAGGAACAGAAAAGACAATTTGGCCAGACCCTAGTGTTCATAGAGGGGAGAAATATATAATGTTGGCATGTTTTGTGAAAAGTTGTATATCATCTTGGGATGGGCTTGCATCCTTTTTTTTATGGATGAGTTAAATGAAGCCCAGAGAAGATGAGTGACTTGTCCAAGGTCACTCAGGTGAAAGTGGCAGAGTCAAAATTAAAATCCAGGTCATCTGATTTCAACTCCATTGTGCTTTCCTTTGCTCCAAACTACCTTTAATTCCTTGCTAAGAAGCAGTAATAAGTAATATAAGTAAGAAGCAAGTAATCAACAAGAGTCTCTTGCTTGATAATAATCAGTCTTTGGGTGGAGAAATGTTTATAAATTGTAACATGTGTTTGGGCAAAATAAATGTGTTTATATACTCGGGGATAGTGTCAGAATGTGTCTTTGCTAAAACTTTCACATTTAAATAAAATAGTTCATTGTATGATGAAGTACTATGCCTTCCGTTATTTATATTATCTTTCAAGAGTGATATCACTTATTAGAATCTTTCCCCATCCAAAGACTGGCCATGTTTCCTACAGGACAGTTTATAAAAGATGGGACAATGGTTGTCCTCAACCCCTTGTCACCTTAATATATTCAGTCCTTTTACAAGCAAGGAGGGACTTAGAATCCTATCAAGTCCTTAAGAGAAATTAACTTGCCCAAGATCACATCTCAAAAATAACACAGGCAAGGATAGAACTAGGAGAGTCAGCTGGTTAGTGTAGTAGATAGAGTACCAGACTCAGAGTTCAAATCCTGCCTCAAGACACTGCCTATGCTTTTTTATCTGGGAAAATTATTGAACATCTCTCAGCCTCATCCCCATGAGTTTCCTGATCCCCAAAATGGAAATCAACATTAAACCACCCATTTCACAAGATTGTTTTTAGGATCAAACAAAATAAGAAAAATACTTTGTAATCTCTTAGAGTATTATATAAATATTATTGCTTTTTAGCATTAAATTTTCAGCGTCTACATGCCTTGAAAGCATGATGAAGCAATTATCAGGTCGAGTATATTGGTACCCTGTTACCTGTTTTGATTTGTTGTTGCTGTTCAGTCATATCCAGCTCTTTCTGATCCCATTTTGGGGTTTTCTTGGTAAAGATAATGGAGTTAGGAAGACCCATCTTCTCCACATTTTATAGATGAGGGAACTGAGGCACACAGGGTCAAGTGACTTGTTCTGCTCACACAACTAGGAAGAGTCCAAGGCTGGATTTGAACTCATGAAGATGAGTCTTCCTGAATCCAAGCCCATTGCCTTATCCACTGTGCCTAGCTGCCTGTGCTTTGTCTTAAATCAATCTTAACTTATTAAGTCCAATATGACTTCTCAGATTTCTGTACTATCTTCCTGTTTCATGCTTCTCTCGTCGCCCACAAACAAAAGTATGCATTTCACACAGTTCTAGCCACCTGAATTCAGATCCTGTCTTTGTCAATTACTACCTGTGTGATCTTGGACAAGTCATGTACCTGCTACATCTCAGGGTCCTAAACTGTTTATTCAATGAGTTGAGGCAGATGGAAGCCAAAATTCCTTTCAGGACTAGATTTAAGTTTCTATGATCCATTCATAAGAAATTAGGGTGGATGGATAAAAACAAATCCATTTTATGGTGTTTTCTTACAAATGAAAACTTCAAGGAGCTTCATAAACTTTGGCATATCCCTGTAGGCAGAAAATTGAATTACTGTGGTTTACTTTTTAAAAATTTCTTATGTTTTTCCTTTCTTTCTCATGGTTTTTTCTTTTCCCTTTCACAACATAACTAATATGGAAATATTTTAAACATGATTGTACTTTTACAACTTTTACCAAATCATTTGCAGTCTTGGCTGGGGGGGCAAGAAGGGAGAGTAGTAGAAAAAATGTGGAACTCATAAATTTGCAAATGAATGAATGCTGAAAAATAAAATAAAATTTCAATTGGAAGAAAAAAGAAAATTGAATTGCTTCCATTTGAATTGTCTAAAAAAAAAGATTCTGGAGATCACCTGGCAAGATAGGGTACCAGACACAGAGGCTCTTGGACAGACATTCAAATCCTATTGCAGAGATCATAACTCTGATGGGCCAATCACATAATCTGAATGCCAAATATACATTTACCTTAACTACTTTACCTAGATTATTTTTAAAAAATGAGATGTTCACAAAGAGGTCAGAAGAAGCAATACAAGGACTCTCTCAAGATGTCTCTGAAGAACTTTGGGATCTATTATGAGACATTTGAGGAAACTAGCACAGGACTGCCTAGTATGGTTTGCCCACATCAAAAAAGGTACTATGTCCTATGAGCAAAGCAGAATCACTGTTGCTCAAAAGAAATGAGAGATAGACAAATTTAGAGACATCTCCATCTCAATATTCAAAGGGACTATTTGTACCTGACTTGTGACAGAGCCTTTCAAGCTCATATTGGTTTGATTGGCCACAGTTGAGCACACTGGACCTTGATCCCAACACTGTGATATAATTTTGCTCTTCTTTGAGTATAAAGGATAAACATATATAGTATAGTGTAGTATAGGTTTATGCAGAAAATTACCCCTTAAGATGACAAATGGTTTACTACAAGTCACTTTTCAAAATGCCTTTCAGAAGTTCCAAAGATTACAGTCCAAGTTCAGGAGAGGTAAATCTTGTGGCTTACTGGTGCTAAAAAGTTATTTTTTTGTTGTTGTTGTTATTTTGTTGTGGGTTTTTTTTTTTAGGTTTTTGCAAGGCAATGGCATTAAGTGGCTTGCCCAAGGCCACACAGCTAGGTAATTATTAAGTGTCTGAGATGGGATTTGAACCCAGGTACTCCTGACTCCAGGGCCGATGCTTTATCCACTGAGCCACCTAGCCACCCTGAAAAATTAGTTTTTGCATTTTATTGATACATTAATTCATTGGTGGCATAATTTCTGACCCACAGTCAGCTGATAAAGGACAAGATGCATCTTCTCCCTGGAAAAATTGTGGAAGAGAGTTTCTCTGTACCTTAACCAATAAATATTTGGCATAGCCTGATTACCTGTTTGATGACTACTATTGCCATTTTTTTCAGAATTTTCCATGTCTAGGGTATATTGAAATGAAAATATGGAAATTACAGAGTTTTCCTGTATCATTAATTACTAAATATGTTGGAAGGACCAAAGCAGATGGGGGGAAAGGGGACACAAACAAAAAGAATTTTGGGGGGATAATGGGTTTGCCTCAGTTTTATCATATAGGTCAAGACCTATTTCTTGCCCTATTTCTGTAGCTAGAAAACTGAATTGCTTCCATTTGAATTGTCTTAAAAAGATTCTGATCACCTGTCAAGATGAGGTACCAGAACGAAGATTCTCTCTCAAACTGAATTGCCGGGCATTTAAAGTCTACTGTAGAAGTATATCTTGTTTGAGGGAGGACTTAATCTAGAGAATATGAGGGACACTATTTACCAGTAGAGCTAGTTTGATTTAGGGACAGGCTTGACTCCCAGACAATAAGTCTGGGTGAAAGGGAAACCCTCTAAGGAGCACTAAAGAAGAACAAACGTGGAGGAGCTATTTCACCAAGGTTTATCATCTGGTAAAGATAAATTAATAAGCTAATGAGAGTTCCCTGATATATACAGTGCCCAGGGATGTGCTGGATCTCTCTCTAACAAAATGTAAACTTATATAAGTCAAGGACTCTTTGACATTTGTATTTGTGCTGTGCAGGCACAATAATTACTGCAGAGTAGGGACAATAGAGTAGACTGAGTGCTAAGCTAGCTTTGGAGTTGGGATAACCTCAGATCAAATCATGTCTCAGGCACTAGGTATATGGGCCAGAGCAAGTCACTTAACCTCCCTCCTCAACCTCAGTTTCCTAATTGGTAAATCAGGTATTATACTAACAGCAACTTGTCTCACAGAGTTATTGTGAAAATAAAAAAAGATAATATATCAAAAACATTTGGCTTCAAGTGTTATGTCAGTCCATATTTTACTTGTTTAATAAATATTAGTGATTAATTATTCCTATACCTTATATCAATGAAATAATAGATCTAATTAAAAATATTAATAGTATCACAGGTCACATTTCTTTTGAACTTTAGTCCTGAGAAATCACCAGTTCAGAAGTCTTATTTTTTTTGACAAGGCAATGGGGTTAAGTGACTTGCCCAAGGTCACAAAGCTAGTAAGTATCAAGTATCTGAGACTGGATTAAGGAGTCTCATTTTCAAACAACCTCTTCTACTAGAGAGTGGTGCAATAGAGAAAGTGCTGAGCACCAAGTCAGAAAGCTCTGAGTTCAAATCCAGCCTTAAAAACTTTTTTTCACTTCCATCCACTGTAAAATGGGAATTCTAATAACTTACATTCCACAGAGATTGTGAGGCTCAAATGAGATAATAGTTATAAAGTACTTAGAACAACATGCTTGTTTTGGCTATTTAGTTGTTTTAGTCATCTCCAATTCGTTGTGACCCCATTTGGGGTTTTCTTGGCAAAGATACTGGAATGTTTTGCCATTTCCTTCTCCAGTTCATTTTACAGATGAGGAAACCGAGACAAACAAGATGAAATGACTTTCTACGGGTTAAGTGACTCAGGAAGATGACTCTTCCTAACTTCAGACCAGGCAGTCCATCTACTTCACCACCTATTTGCACATAGAAGGGACATCATAAATGCCTACTCTCTTTCCCTATAGAGCTGCATAACACAAGGCAGTATTCTATCACACCTAGGAATGCTTTGGAAAAGCAGTTTCTTGGCAGGGTCAAGTAAATGGCATAGTTGGTCTGAGAAAGAGAAAAATGATTATATAAATTGAAATTTTATTTTAAAAAAACAAAACACATTAATTGTGAATAAACTAGAGGACCTTGTTTTTCAGTGAAAGCATTCCTGCCTAGAACACATAAACACCGATTTAAATTCTCAAAACAAAAACTTCACAGCTGCCTCTAGTCATTGAGTTTATTTGACCCTGTCTATTTCCTAGAATATTAGTTGAAAGGTTAGAATTGAAAGTACATTAAATTCTCACCCAGAAATTTCCAATAGCAATCTTATGCCTCCACTTTTCCATTTGACAACCATGATTTACTTTTGTTTTATCTGAACTGTTGGGTTTTTTAAGTTTTATTGATGTGTTTTGATTTTACATTACAAACATTTACAGATCAGTCCACTTTGTGAGAGATCTCTTGAAACAAAATGAAACAGCTAAGTCAAACTAATAATGCAGTTAACTTATCTGAAAATACATGCAGTATTTATCTCTGTAGTATATCCTGACACCATTTAAAAAAAAAGAAAGGAATATATTTTCTCTCCCTTCTTCCTCATTGGGGAAAAGGTGGGAGGGGGGAAAGGAACATAGATAGATAGATAGATAGATAGATAGATAGATAGATAGATAGATAGATAGATATAGATAGATAAAACAAATTCCTTCTATGGTAGGCTAAACATATATGCATACTTATATATGCCCACATATATACATATCATTCTGTGCCCTAATTCCATCACCTTTCATATATAACATATTTCACTATCAATCTTTTATAATCATGAATGGTCATTGCACTGATTATAGTTCTTATGACTTAAATTTGTCTTTTTACAGCATTGTTATATTACTTGTTCACTTGGTTCTGATCATTTCTTCATGGATTTATAAAAGGCCCCAAAATTGTTCATTTTTGTAACAACTGTTATAGCTTACAATGTGCTCCCATCTGCTCCTTTTTTGCTTTATTACAATAAGAAAGGGAAGTCATTTGTATCCTAGGACCCAGAATCTAAAAGATTAAGAAAGACATTTGGCAAAAGGGGCATCAAGATTCATGTACCTGACCTCAGGGTGAGTCAAGCCTTGAGTAACAGCTGTTCTCTGAGATGCTACATTTCAAGAAGGTCCCAATAACAAGCCTCTGCTATCACCACTTATCTTCCAAGTGGGTGGCCATTTCTGTTTCCCCTCTGGCCTAACATACAAAGCTAAAATTCAGTAAGTTGTATGAATCCTCTTTTTTCTTTATCTTGTGACTTGGTAAATAGCTCAATCCCCTCAATCCTGGAGTTCCTAAAACAGAAGTAGCTACTCTTTTGGTGGAGAGCTGAAACAACCAGGCTCAGAAATCATAGAATAATTATGGATCTTCTCAAGAGAATTCTCCAACAATATGATATAAATATTTTAATTAAATATTTTTGTAAAAAGAAATCAATTTGGAAAAGTTAAAAGACTATGACTGGATAAATTCCTTAACTTCACCATGCCTCAGTTTCTCTATCTGTAAAATGATAGGGTTGGATTAGAAGGCCTCTGTGATTTCCTCCAGTTCATAATCTATGATCCTATGAACTAGATGACCTTTAAACTCTCTTTCAGGTCTAAATCCATGGTTCTGTGCTCCCAAATATGATTTATGCTTACCTCTTCTCCCCCAAGCACATATTTGAATTTTAAGAAAAACAGTATTTCACTGTGACTTCAACCTCAGATCTATGTCTTGAGAAGGGGAAGTCACATACATATCTCTCTACATTGGTCCTTTCAATTTACAAGAATAGTATTTACAAATGAAAGAATAGCAGGAAATGTCTAATAGGACTTAACACTCAGTCTCTAGGAAACCAGAAATACCACTAGTAATCACTCTGGGCAAGATCTCAGAGCACCTCAATTCCACTTATTAAACTGTCTAAAAAAAAATTAGAAGGTGTTTACTTTCCTAGTCATGGTTTATTAGGAACAGACTAAATTAAGACATTATAGAAGCAGGAGATTAAGAACCATTTACGGGGGTGGCTAGGTGGCACAGTGGATAAAGCACTGGCCCTGGAGTCAGGAGTACCTGGGTTCAAATGATGTCTCAGACACTTGATAATTACCTATCCGTGTGGCCTTGGGCAAGCCACTTAACCCCATTTGCATTGCAAGAACCTAAAAAAAAATTTAAAAAAAAGAAAGATTTCATTTAAAAAAAAGAACCATTTACTTAAAGATAGATATTTGTCTATTGTTGAAAAAATCCTCATGAAGAAAAAGAACTGCCCCCCCCACTCCATCCCAAAGGAGGTAATGTTTTTTTACCAAAGAGATTTTTGTTATCAAAGAGAATAAATAATGTTTCACTTGGGATTCCACTTGATGAATCTCCTCTCAAAAATTACTCATAATTCCCTGGGGGTGGGGGTGGGGTGGGGAGTGGAATTGATTTCAATAAACTTCACACTTTATGGTCACAAATTCAACAGAACTATTCATGTTCTATGTTTATCTGGATCAGGCCAGGTTCAACATACTGATGAGAAGAGAATTGCCCCCTTTCTCCAAAGTTAATTTTGCCCTAATCTGACAAACTCTTAGGATAGTTTAGGAAAGTCAGCAAAAAGAATACTAGGCTGCAAGAGAAACCTGGGTTCTAGTCCTATATCTGCTCCCTAATTTGTGAATTTGTGTGAACCTGAGCAAATCACAAGACTTTTCTAGGCCCTCAATTTTCTTATCCATAACATTAGAAGGTTCTGAGATCCCTTGCAGTTCATAAAGTATAGATAACCATGAAACCTGCATGCCATTTTTTCCAAAAAAGCCTCCACACCATCATGCAATCAAAATAAGACTTACAAATAATATGTGTATTACTATTTTCTATGGTTTGTTGCACATTATTTTTTCATTAATTTTTTTTAAATTAAGAGTTTATTTTCTCTTATTCCTACCTCCCACTGATGAAATCTATTCCAATTCTTCAAGTCTTCTTTATTCTTTAGAAAGACTCTGTTAAATCAATTAACCATTTGCCTAAATAATAAAAATGAGTCTCTCACACAGGAGATCAACTATCCAATTTATCATTGAACCCCAAACCTCTTCATACAAACAATTTGTTCCTTCTACTTATGATGTGGTCCCTAAGCAAGAGCTGAAATCTCAAGAAAAAGCTTTCAAAGTAGCAGATGGGTGGCATTCCTTAGGCTAAAGGATATATTGCTGCAAAGTCAAATTCATCTTCATCTTCATTTTTTAAAAAAATTTCCTAAGAAAATTTAGAATTTCAGATGTTAATTTAATCACTATTGTCCTCCCCAGTTATGAGATAGGGTAGTACAGAGGAATAAATATTAGCTTTAGAGGCAGATAATCAGAATTTATATCCTAGTTCTACCACACATTATATATGTAGCCTTAGGCAAACTCCTGAATCTCTCTGGGTTTGACTTCCTTCATTTGTAAAATGAAATTGTTGTATGATGCGGCCTCTGAGATCCCTTCTAGCTGTAAAGCTGAGAGCTACCTAATTTTTGAGTCTCCACTAGGTAGAGGGAATGGATTTTTCTTTTCTCCTCTCTTCTCACATTTATAAAACCAACTTAAATTATTACATCTTCAAACATTCATCTGACCTGTATGTGAGAGATTCTACATTATCTTCCTTACTTTTAAAGTGTTTCTATTACTTTTAAAGTAATTTCCCCAGTCTATTTCCCTGACATCTTATCTCTCTTCCTCTCCCTCTTCCACATGTTCTTCTTAAGCATCAGAGGCTTCTCTATCTATTCTCCTAATCTCACTGTCATTGAACTGAGAGCCTGCTCTGTTGCCATGATTGAAGACTTCAATCTTAGGTTTCTTTCATGTAGTCTTTGTTCTTTGTTTAAATAAAAGGAAAATTTTTACAAAGTGAAATGAAATTTTTTTAAAAGTCTTCATTTTATTAAATAAAGCTCCCTTGTTTGATTTCACACTTTTTTAATCACAGATTCCTGATATTTTCTGAAGAAATGAAGGTTAGTCTTTAAAACTGAAATCTTGGCAGTACAAAAACAGCAGTATTAGTTGAAAGCAGACATTAAAATAACATTCTTGATCAGTAATACACTATCTCAAGAACATTTTACACATCCTGGCTCTTGTAGGCTCAACAATTGTAAAAAGAATGCATTCTGTTTTTTTGAAAGTTCATCTTGAACAAATTCATTGTTGGGGCTTTTTCTAAAATGCCATTAGCAATTTTAATAAGGTATTCAGTGTCCAAAAATCTGCAACCAAGTCATTATTTGTAGAATACTGTTTTGATAATCAGAACATGATCTCGTGAAAACAAGTGGCTTACCTTGTTCTTGAACAGAAAGTCCTAACATACCCAAGAATAAGAGCCAGAAGTGGAAAACATTTCATGATACCCCTTTTGGGGGGAAGCATCACTTAATCACAGTGGAGCCACATCTGTGACTTGTGCTAAGGAGCCAAGATATCTTCAGTACTTTGTGTAGCTTAATGTGATTCACAATGGACTTGAAGATCACTCCTAATTAAAAATTCCTTTCATGTGCTCCTAAGAATTGGATAATTTCTCAAGAAAAAGGGCAGATCCTTGCAGGCTAAGGGCTTATATATACCAAACTGGCAGGAAGGAAAATCAAATCAAGTGCCATACTTGACCTTTGAAAAATAATACATAACACGTTTTCATTAAGATTCTTCTAGCTCCTAAACCTAATCTGTTGGTGTCACATAAAAAAAAAAAAGATAATCAGTTGTTGTTAGACTCATTCAGTCATTTTGTAGTCATGTTTGACTCTTTATGATCTCATTTGGAGGTTTCTTGACAAAGTGGGAGGCTTATCATTTCCTTCCCCAGCTTATTTTAGAGATGAGGAAACTGAGGCTAATAAGGATAAGTGACTTACTCAAGGTCACACAGTCAGTAAATGTCTAAGGCCAGATTTGAACTCATGAAAAGTCTTCCAGGCTAGGTGCTCTGTGCATGGCAGTTACATCTAGCTACTGGATGAGGAATAGTGTTACTCTTCATAATAATAACTAAACATGTAAACAGTACTTTAAAGTTTGGAGAAAGATATACATCCAAGTTCTTATTTAAGCATCCCAACAACAAGCTTTTTAAAAAAAGATGCTGCATATACGTAATTATTCCCCATTTTGCAGAAGAAATAGAAATTCAATAAGCATAAATTACTATCACAGGATTACACAACTATCTAAGCAACAGAAAAAGAACTTGAACCTAAGCCTTCTCAGCTCCAATTCAGACAGTATCTGTAATTTACCATGGCACCTCAAGGATCATAGATTTAGAGCTGGAAAGGAACCTTAAAGATAATCCAGTCCAACTTCCTAATGCTATCAATAAGCTAATGGCACTGGGGCAACTAGAGCCCAGAGTCAGGAAGACTCATCTTCATGAATTCAAATTCTGTCTCAGGTACTTACTAGCTGTAGGACTCTGGACAAGTCATTTAATCTGCTCTGCCTCAGTTTCCTCATTTGGAAAATGACTTGAAGGTGGAAATGGCAAGTTATTAGAAATATCTTTGCCAAGAAGATCCCATATGGAGTCACAAAGAATTGGACATGCCTTCAGTCGGGGAATGACTTAGCAAACTGTGGTATATGCATGTCATGCAACACTACTGATTTATTAGAAACCAGGAGGGATGGGAATTCAGGGAAGCCTGGAGGGATTTGCATGAACTGATGCTGAGTGAGATGAGCAGAACCAGAAAAACATTGTACACCCTAACATGGGGGTGATGATCAACCTTGATGGACTTGCTCATTCCATCAGTGCAACAATCAGGGACAATTTGGGGCTGTCTGAAATGGAGAATACCATCTGTATCCAGAGAAAGAACTGTGGAGTTTGAACAAAAACCAGGGACTATTACCTTTAATTTAGAAAAATAAATTGATATCTTATTGTCTGATCTTGCTATCTCTTATACTTTATGTTTTCTCTCTCATGACATGCAATTTGGATCAGTGTATACCATGGAAACAATGTAAAGACTGGCAATTTGCCTTCTGTGGGCGGGGGAGAGAAGTAAGATTAGGGGAAATATTGTAAAACTCAAAATAAATAAAATCTTTAAGTTAAAAAAAAGAATTGGACATGGCTGAAAAACAACTGAACAATAACAACCATAACACTGAAGTTAAAAAAGATAGAATGATTTATTTCAGGTCACCCAGGAAGTAAGCAGCAAGGCCAGGAATGGAACCTAAATCTCCTGATTTAAAATCCAATGCTTTTTTTCCTCCACTGTACCATGATAACTCACAACACCATTTGTTGTTGTTGTTGTTGTTGTTGTTGTCGTGTCGCCAATTCTTCGTGACTCCACTTTGTGTCCACTTTGTGACTCCAGGTTTATTTCCATTTGTTCTTTGAGCTATCCTAAATTCTTTATATACAAGGGACCTGATGGAAAGAACATTTTTTTCCTAGCTAGAAAGAGGAACAGAAAGTTCCGATGCAGAAGTTTCACAGAACAGGGAAAGCCATAGGGAACAATTGCTCTCCTCATAGAGGAAGACTTGCACCAGTTGTAGCCCAGTGGCAAGAAGCTTTGTGTGGCTCATAGACACACTAGAGAAGCGATCTGCCTACAGAAAATGTGTTCATCGTGTGAACATGTTGCTTTGTGAAGTCATTCCCAATCCATCTCTGGCCCATCTTGCCTGGCTAACCGTCATCAGTACCTTTGGGCATTTTCTGCTCTACTTAAATTTTGTTTATTTAGAGTCTCCACTTTTATGAGGGGTGTTGTCTACCATTAAAAATAACTGATTTTGTTGCATTCTGAGTATTTAATATACTGGAGCTGACCACACAAAGAAAGGAAAGTCAAAAGGGAACCTGAGGCCATCCATCTCAGATTTAACTGTGAAACTGAATTAAGCTTCCTTACTGACTGAACATGGAAGGACACTCATTTATTCAATGGTCACTAGAATATTTCAGACAGTTCATATCATTATCATCCAGTTAACATTCAGCGTAACTATGAAACAAAAAAAGTGCTAAATTAATTACAGCTTTTCATCTTTGTAAATTTAATTGGAAATCACTTTTGAAAGTGAATGAATTGTTATAAATACTTGTTGTTTAGATATTTTTCAATCATATCCAACTCTTTATGATGCCATTTGGATTTCCATGGTAAACCTACTGGAGTGGTTTATCATTTCCTTCTCCAGCTCATTTTCCAAATGAGAAAACTGAGGCAAATTGGGTTAAGTGACTTGCCCAGGGAGTATCAGAGGCCAGATTTGAACTTAGGAAGATGAGTCTTCCTGATTTCAAGTCCAGATCTCTACCCATCACATCACCTAGCCGTCTTGTCACATACACGACCCCTTGAGTTGTATATTCAGTGTTCCCCAGATCATTGTGCTCAACAAACTTATTGTCAGCTCACTTCCAAATTATGAGGCCCATATTCAGTACCTGCCATTGATTCTGAGATCACCAGTCATTTCCTTTCATCATCAGCCCCAAAATACTTTTGAATTATGTTTGGGAAAACTAAAGCTTGTTAGAAAAATCCCATACTGTGCCAAGACAGCCTTTGCCAACCTAGCCATCTCCTCTGGCTTTCTGATAGTCATTTGCAGTTTTCCCTACCAGTCAAAGAAAATCAGACAGACCTCAAGAAATAAATTTTCCATCTTAAAATTTGGTAAAAGAAGAATTGCCTAGGTCATGAGTTTCCTAAATAGTCCCCTGCCCCGGCACCTTCTTGTCATCATCACAATTTGCTAGACAACTCAAAGTACAGTGATACTGAATATGCTCCTTCTATCTGGTGGTCTGATCAGGTCACATGTTGAAAGCAGGGAACTTTTTAAACTCTTTTCAAACAGGTCAAATTTTAGGGCTCAGAACAGACTGGACCATTGGAATGATCTTGTGTATAATTGGATTACAAAGTCATTCCCTGATGTCCACTTCACCAGTATAATGTCCTTCAATACTTTTTTTCACCAACAAAAGGCAATTCCCTTCAGTTAGTTTCAGAATGAATTCAATAAAACATTCCAGTGAGGTCCAAGTTTCATCTTCAGTTTGTCTCTGTCATAATCAAAGTGACAGATAGCCCACACAAATTTGAAATACAAGAACCCAATGTCAGATTTATCACAATTTATCATTCTCTCTCTTCTCTGTTCCCACCTTCTTTCATTTCCTAATCTTCTCTCACCACTAATTTCTTATAGATCAATGCCTCTGGTGTTTTATTTCCATTAGGGTGAAGATTTTTGGAAAAGAAATTATCAAGTTTTAATGCAAGTGATTTGTAGCCACAAAAAAAAATATCATTCTGGCATTAGTAGGTCTAGTGGTTATTTATCCCTCTGTATATGTGTGTATTTTTAATTATTAAATGTCTGAGGTAGCATTCGAACTCAGGTCCTCCTGACTCCAGACTCGGTACTCTATCCATGGCATCACTTAGCTGCCCCATCCCAATATATTTTTTACAAGTTCCATTCTTTCACCAGAATGACCACTTCATTAATTCAAACAGACTGCTAACCTTCCATGCATCAGTAGATCTTTTCAAGCAACTTTGCCCCAAAGAGATCTTCACTTGGTCCCTAACTTTAAGATGACTCTATCTGAATTTTGAAAGACTATCAGTGTTTTGAATCTGACAGAGCTTGTGATTTGTTTACATATACTACAAGAAAAATTATGTCTATGACATGGGGAGACATAAAATAAGGTTGATAATCTCAAAATCTCAGAATTTGCATTGAAGGATTTTAATGACTTCTTGTCCAATCAATATACGAAAGAACCCCTATTGTTGCATCCCCAACAAGTGATTGTCTAGCCAGGTTGAAGACTTCTAGAGTGAGGACCCCAACCCATCTCAAGGTGGTCCTCTCCGATTTTCAACTGATATCAAGCCTGAACTGACTTCTTTTCAACTTGAAACCTTTGCCCCTGATCCTAACCTGTGGGAGCCTTCTGGAACATAGTAGACCTTTAGATACTGGAAGACAGTTTTCATCCCCCATCACCCCAAATCAGTATTCATTGGAAATAACAAAAACATGGATAGAGAGCCAGTCTCAGAATGACAAAAACTTTGCTCTGACCCTCCCTTTGACACACACTATGTGATCCTGGGAAATCACTCAATCTCTGCTCCATCCTAAAATTCCTAGTTGTAAAATGACAGTCATGCTTCATTGGCAGAGAGTGTTCACTCACTGAGAGTTTGCTCTACTGATGAAATCAAAGCTCTGGAACTAATGTTTGTTTAAACCTTCAAGTCATAATAGGAATGTTTCCCTTATCTATATTTATGTCCTCTGTTTTACATGAGTTTAAAGACTTAGTTTTCCTGAAAAACAATGAGAGAAAAATTAGGACACCCTATTTCCAAAGTTAAATATGTCTGACTTCAAATGATTATAAAAAGACATGACATAAATATTTCATAAAGTATTTTCACCACATTTTAAAATAACTTATTTCACATTTTCTAAAATGATAATGATGATAGTACAATGGATAGACCACCAGTCTTGGAGTGAGGAAGACCTGAGGTCAAATCTCTCCTAAGACATTTGACATTAACTATGTGAAATTAGGCAATGCACTTAACCCTGAATGCCTTGCTTCCAGGACCATCTCCAGTTGTTCTGATCCATTTCTGGTCACTGGACCCAGATCACTCTGAAGGAGAAAGTGAAGCTGGTGACTTAGCACAGCCCCGCCCCACTCAAATCCAATTCACATGCTTGTCATGGTCTTTTTTGAGAACAAAGGACAAACATCATCAAACCATAAATAAATCTATGGAACTTTTAACCATATTTGTGAGAAAAACCTATATAACCAATCTCCACAAGAAATTGCATTAACTTCAGGCCAAGCTGCCAACATGTTGGCACACACACAGCATGTTAGCAGTACGATTTCCACTTATATGACATTTCCACTGCACAAAGTTGATTTGAAATGACACAAAGAAAGATATAAGGTTTTCAGTCTTCAAAGAGAAAAAGATGATGTGGAGGGTGCAGCATGTGAAAAGGTTTCCATCAGCAGTCTCCTACCGATTCTGTAAAGAAACCAAAGGTCCATGGGGGGTAGAATGGAATTAGGCTTCATCTCTCAGACTTCCTATACAATGCAAGGGTCTCTTTATTGAGCCTTCATTGGGTCCTGAAATACCTCTCTCTCACAGAATCTGTCCCAGATTGCTCTATACTGAATGAAGCTGTCCAAGTTGGAGACAATTTGCCACTTTTTAAAAGTGCTGGCTGGTAAACCAAGTGACAGTATATTCAATTTTAATGTTCATAATACCAGAAATCTGAACAGTGACATATTTTGCAAGTAAAGGAGGAAGCAGAATGAATGATAAAAGCACTATGAATGAGTAAAGAAGAAATTGGAGAAGGTAGGTAGGTCACTGTGAGAGTAATAAAGAAAACCAATTACAGTAAAAGAATGAGAAGAGAAGTTAGGAGAAAAGAACCCAAAATGTAAACCAGAAGGCAAATAGCAGGCAAAGCATGGAGTTTTTTAAATTGATCTATTTTGTTTTTACATAGCCTTCATTTCCAAATTTATTCCAAACCATATATATTGCTATGAATTTCTTTTTCTCAGGATAATTTTAATTTAAACAATTAAGATAAGAATTTGTTGATTTATGTGTCCTCAGAGTTCAGTCAATTTTTAATTAGCTAAATAGAACTGAGAAGTAATTTAATATAGTAGGTAGAAAATTGACCTTGAAAACAGGAAGATGTAAGGGTATATCTCAACTTTGACAATGTGAGACTGAGCCTAGCAATGACCTCTTTCAGTCCGTTTCCTCAACAACAAAATGGAAGTGCTATCCTGAGCAAATTATTTAATATTTCAATGCTTTGCAGCAACTCTCCAAGGCAATATTTTTGTACATAATAGGTGCTTAATTGTTTGCTGCATTGCCTTTAATTGATTGTAACAACATATTAAAAAAGGAAAACATAATTTAGCAAAACCCACAGTCATTGTCTCCTTCCTCTGGGAAAAAAAAAGGGAGATCCATTTTCTTGACTCATCTCTGAGATAAAACTTCTTGGTAATTTTGATTTCAGAATTATCAGAAGGATTTTTCTCATAGTGATGTTCTTTCTATTTATCTTGTAGTTGCCATTGGAGACATTGTTTTTCCCTGGATCTGCTTATTTCACTATCAGTTGATATAAGTCTTCTTTCATTAGATTGTAAGCTCCTTGAGGGCAGGGACTATGTTTTTGTTTCTTTTTTGTATCTCCAGCATTTAGCACAGGGTCTGGCATATAATAAGCACTTAATAAATGCTGATTGATCAATTGATTGGTTCCCACACAACTCTGAATTCTTCATATTGATCATTTTATATAGTGTGGAAAAAGTCATATCCATGTACTATCATCTATTTAATCATTCCCCAAATTATGGGCATCTACTTGGTAGTAGAAATATAAGGGAGGGGGCGGCTAGGTGGTGCAGTGGATAGAGCACCAGCCCTGGAGTCAGGAGTACCTGAGTTCAAATCCAGCCTCAGACACTTAGTAATTACCTAGCTGTGTGGCCTTGGGCAAGCCACTTAACCCCATTGCCTTGCAAAAACCTAAAAAAAAAAATATGAGGGAGAAGGGGGAAGGAAAGGAGGAAGACAAGAAGGAGGGGGGGGGGAAGAATAGGAGGAGGAAAAGGAAGAGAAAGAGAGGAAGAGAAAGAGGAGAGGGAGGAATTTCAGAAGGGAGCAATCAGAGAACTTGAGAATGCTTATGTATTGCGTATTGTGCATTGTGCATAATATTTGGCAATATAAAATGTTAGTTTTGTTTTACATTTTCTAATACTGTTCATCATTCATGTTTATGATGGATTGTCTAATTCAGCATCTTGAAGACATAATTTAATAAATATTGTTCAGCTACTATCGAGGCTTACTAAATTAGTATCAGTGAAAGACTTTTAAGTCAAGTATATAAAGGGGTTAAAGGCATTGATCCCTCTCTGGTTCACTTAAGAAAGAATACCCCATCTCCAAATTCTGAATTTCAACATCAGATAAAAAATGGTCATTAAAAATACTGATTAAATCTGGAAGAATCACCAGAGATCACATAGTTGAATTCTCTCTTATAGATGAGGAACTTGAGGTCTAGGGAGATAAAGTGTCTTGTTCAAGGTCACACCAGTAGTCAGTATCTAGGAGAGTAGGATTTGAGCCCAAGTCCCAATTGCAGTCAGTGCTTCTTCACTATACCAGTCTCTCTCCCTAGGAGATTATATATGTTGAGTCATTATTTTGTGTCTATATTTTTGCTTTATTGTTCAAAGTATATTATAAACTATCACTTTTAATGCTTAGGATATAACTTCAAATTAGATAAATTAATTTTAGAAAATAATTCCATTCACTGAGTCAGAGATCTGTATTAACTATTTTAATGAGATGGGGGTGGAGGAGAGTAGAGAGGGGAAGAAATGTTTTTATAAGTTTAAATAAGCTCTGGTTCCTAGAAATCAATGAAATGCAGTCTTCTGGTCACTTGGGAAAGGAGTTTCATATTATAATGAAATATTTACAATGTGATTCTGAACATATAAAAGCAACAATACACATGAATTTATATGTAATCCAAACTTCTCTGGGCATGCAGAATTTGTCTAAAATGTGCTCTACTAAAAACAGTAGTTTTCTTTGATTGGTTACTTGGGTCTATAATACTGGTGAGATTAAATAGTTCCTTTCTTTTGGACTGAACTCTTTTTAGAAATTTTTACCTAATGTGCCCAGAATGGACACCATGAACTGAACTGGTGAGAGGGAAAGAAAAATCCTTCCCTTGCTCCCTCTCTTAATCTGACTCCAAGAAATGGGGTGGGGTAATTTGTTTCTTTTCTTTGTTTTGTTTTTCATGTTGGTCCTCTTCAGTTTCAGGAGTCAGATCAATCTCCATGGGACCCAGAAGTTCTAGGTTCTATGGCAACCTTGGAAACAGAATTTCAGGTGAAATTGTAGCCAGCCTGTGTTATAAATGGCTCAGGAATACTTAGTCCATAGTGATTAAAATGATTGTTTATTAAGAATCTTAATTGGGGCGGCTAGGTGGCATAGTGGGTAAAGCACCGGCCCTGGAGTCAGGAGTACCTGGGTTCAAATCCAGTCTCAGACACTTAATAATTACCTAGTTGTTTGGCCTTGGGCAAGCCACTTAACCCCATTTGCCTTGCAAAAGCCTAAAGAATAAAAAAAAATTAAAATAAAAAAAGAATCTTAATAAATAGTACACCTCTCTCAAGGGGAAGGGGGCCTGAAATCTGGAACTACTCGGTGTTATAAGAACTTCGAAAGATTTGTTCCTCCCTCTTCATGCCAATCATTGGCTGGAGTCACAATCTAATTGATACATTCATCCCCATAAGTTTTCTCTGCCCTACTCATTACACTAATGAGCAAGAACAGCCAAGTCCTTGAGCATGGGCAAAGGAGAACAGAGACTCTAGGTTAACACAGAACTAGGTGGGGCAGACCTGACCTAATGTCAAATTTTGATCAAGTTGAGGCTAAATCTTTTAACTCACATAGCAGCCCATAGGCAACAATACAGGCAGACCTCAGTCTTTGTAATATAAACTAACAATCTCCCTTCACATTCTTATGGAACCCAAACATCCCCATATTCCTCACACCTAGAAGGGAAGCCCAGAGAAGCCAGAGTATCTGGGATTCAACCCCCTAGGGGAGCTTTGAACTTGGAACTGAGACTGTACTCTATGGACACTGAGATAAACTATAAACCTAATTCTCTTCCCCTCCCCTGAGGCTAAAGTGAAGTGATGCATAGAAGATGGATTATGCCTCCCATGAATAGGGGGAATAAGTTTATATCTGTGTAATTATGGTTTCTGAAGTTAATAGTCTCGGTAAAACTAATCTATGAGGGACTAAAGGAACTGAGACACAGGGATCACTCCCTACACTTGAGGGAATATCATCTTTGGGGATCAGAGAGTCATTTGGAAAGAGCCTACACCCTCCCAAATCTCCTTAAAGTTAGCAGAGAGCCTAGGGGAGAAGTGAAATGAAGCCTACTTGACCTTCAAGGAATAGTGAGCCAAGATGGTTTATGGAATATTTACAGTGCTCATGATGAGCATAAACAAAGATACTACCAAGGAAATAATTACAACTTAGGAACCAATATCTATTATAGAAGCTGAAATAGTAGAGAAATTTTATGAAGAACTAAGCAAGCTTAAGAATGTACCGTGATATTCAGTAACATCAATAATAAAAAGCTAGGTATGAGAAAGGATAACAATAACAAAATTATATAGATAGATATAGACATATGCATGTATGAAATTCTTGTAGAGGATTCATGAGAGTCACCATCACATAGTGACCTTGGAAGAAGATCTGAATTCAAATTCTGATTCTGACAGTCTCAGTTCTTTCATGTGCAAAATAAAAGGATAGAACCTGATGAATCCTAAAGTTGTTTTTGAGTTCTAAATTTATTATTTCATGCTTATAAAACTAAATAAATAACAACCTCTAAGAAAAACTGGGAAATGTCACAGCTGTCTTTTGGACACATTTTAAGAAGAAAATTAGAAAATGTTGGACATGATGAACAGGGAACAAAATCCTGAAAAACAAAATTGATTATACTCCAACCTAGCCTATTCAAACAAGCTGAAAAATGGGAAATGAATAAGGGGAGGAAATGTTGAGACAAACTCTTAAAATTTCCTACAAATATTTAATAGATACAAAACAATCGCCTAATAGGAATGTCAAAAGAGCCCAGAAACTAGCCTTTCCAGAAAATGTTATTTTCTTGCCCCATAGATCAGCTGAGGGTAATATTGGCTTAGAATATAAACTCATGTGTAAATCATTACAGAGGACAAATAGTGGAAGATCACAAATAAAGTTGCTTAATAGAACTATTAAAAGCAATAGAATGGAAAAACAAGGCTAATGGAATGCTATGAGACCCAACTAAGACAGATCATCAAAAGAAAAAAAAAATTAGATAAAAGGGGAAGGAGAAAAATTCAATTAAATATAATTCAACCAATGATCATTAAGTGCCTAATATGAACTTAAAGGACTGCTATGTAGTCTTTGAGAATTATGTGGGACACAGACTTCTTCTAAGTATTATTCCCATTGATAAATGAAGATACTGAAGCTGAAAGAGGTCATTTAACTGGCTCAGAATCACACATTCATGTGTGCCAGAGTTGAGACAAATTTATATCTTCCTAATTCTAAAATCAACTTTCTATCCACTATACCACATTACCTCTTGGTTCTATTTAACCAATTTTTAAAAAAGCATTGGCATTCTCAGTAGATCAGGAAAGTCATATCTTAACTATTCAAACTAAAAAATTTTAACTTGGGGGAAAAAATTCATAGATATATATATATATATATATCTATATCTATATACATATATATATATCTATATCTATATCTATATACATATATATATATATATATAAATATTTTAAAACATTTTCAATAGACACCAAGCTGAAAGGTCAAGAGGTGAACCTCTGGCAAAAAGGAAAATGACACTACAAATGGAAGTGAATGCAAAGCTGTTTATTGATGGAAGGACAGGTCCAAGCAGATTCAAGAATGTGTAGTGGGGAGAGTAAGTCTTTTTTATAGGGTATCGGATGTAGGAGTCTGGGTGGTGTGGTTTCTATAGGGACTGGGAGCCATTGGGGTCTTCTTGGAGGATTGTTTTCTTGGGGGGGGGTTTCACCAAAGTTTCTATGGAGGTTAGGGTTCAATACCCTTAGGAAAGGATAATCAATGGGGCTTTACTAGGCAACAATGAAACTCCGATCTGCATCCAATACAAGCCTCTAGTTTTTCCTTTTTCTATTTATTCAAAATTAAAAATGTCTCTTGCATCTTATTTCTTAGGCCTGGAATAAATTTTAAGATCATCAAGTCTAGGCCCTTGGTCTGAGAAAAGGCCATATGATCTTTTCAAAATATGTTTTCCTTTCTTTAAAAAGTCCCCAAAATAATATATTGAATGGCCTTTCCAAGTAATATAGAGCAAAGTGTTTACATACTAGACAATTCATCCTAATGCATAATAGAAATTCATTCCAGTCATTCTTTTAGTCCCAAGTACATATGCAAGGCCACCACTATTTTTTGAGGAAGAGTAGTCTACTCCTAGTAATGTTTTTTTATGCTTTTCATACTCTAGCTAAGCTGAATTACAATTCTGACAGGGCTTTCACTTGGAAGCTTCTGAGATACAGCTCATATATTAAGAAATGAAAGGGGGGGGGCAGCTAGGTGGCTCAGTGGATAAAGCACCCGCCTTGGAGTCAGGAGTACCTGGATTCAAATCCAGTCTCAGACACTTAATAATTACCTAGCTGTGTGGCCTTGGGCAAGCTACTTAACCCCATTTGCCTTGCAAAAAACCTAAAAAAAAAAAAAAAAAAAAAAGGACTTCAGAAGTCATGGACTCCAGTCTCCCTAGCAACAGAGAGAATCGAATCACCCAAATCCATGGATAGTAAATAGCAGGAGAGATTTTTCAGACCAGATCTTTTAACTACTACAGGGCCCTTTTCACAAAACCATGGGCTGGGCAGCTAAGATTTTTTTTTGGTGAATTTTGGAGATATCGGAAAGATACAAAATGGATACAATTCCATGTGTAAATTATTTACAAACCAAATTTTCACTGCTGTTGAAACACTATAAAGCCCTCAGTCTAGACAATTTTTTCCTGGTATTTCCTTCCAATGAGCTCTACAGGTTTCTAAACAAAATAAGGACACTCAATAGAAACAATTGGTTTTTTATCAGCACTCATTGCCTCACCCATAAACCTTGAGGGGTTGTTTTCAGGATGATATTAAATCTGGAATCCCATAGCTAGCTTTGAATGTCATCTTCCTAATAGAAAACAATCGTTGACAGAACTCTGAGAATACTTGAAATAAAACAAATCTTCATCAGCTCTGGTCATTGGAGGCCAAGCCATTGTCCTAACTGCTATCATTGCTGGCAAAGACATTTGAAGACACCCAGTGTCTTTTCCTGAAGTGCTAATACACAACTGAGATAGCATAACTTCTCCTTAAGAATGGCTTTGAAAATCTTACCACAAGAGCATCTATCTTTACTAGGATTCACTGATACCCACTGGGGTGTCAGTTTACCTAGGATTTTTATGTGTCCAACCATCCTTGGTGCCTTCAGGCCTAAAAAATGGTGCTCTGGTGTTCAAGAAACTTTTCTGAAGAAAATGGTCGATGCCTTCTATTGTGTGAATAACAGGCTTTATAAAGTCCTAATGGAAGGGTGAATTAAGCAACCATATAAAGGAGCCTAAACCATGCTAAGCACTGGACTAGATCTTGGGTATATAAATGCAAAAGCAATAAAGAAGATTCTATCTTCCATAAGCTTAACTTCTTTAGACCTAGCATCGCAAACCAATTCTGTAAAAGAGTTTGCTAGAGCATTTTTGCATAACTTCTAAACTATTCAATTTTTGTAAAGCCTGTACTTAGCCCCATTCTTTCAGGCATATAATAGGAAACATTTTTATGAGTGTTTCCCATCCTATGGATAGGATTAAATCAATTTTTCTTCTAATTGCTGCTGAATCTTTCCAGATGAGCACATGTTTGTTAGAAATAAGAACTGAAAGGAACTTTAGAGATCTAGTTGAATGATGACACCCTTAAATAGAAACAGATCCCTATTAATACATAGTATTTTGTCTTAGAAAACCAAAAATTAACATTATCTTTCTTGAACTGTACATTTTTGTATTTTGATAAATACTTCCCAATTACATCTTAATCTGATTAGGTAGGGAATTTTAACATCTCTGATCTAGACCAACTTCTTTATTTTATAGATAAGTAAATTGAGAGCTGGGGAGAGACATTGAGTAAATGATTCTGTCAAGTTATATAGATAGCTAGTCACAGAGCCAGGATCATAACCTGCCTGTAAATCCAGAGTAATTTTTATACTCTGACCAACAAAAGTGATTTCTACTAGTTATATACAAACATAAATTAACTTTCATTTGTGCTTTATCTCAGATGTCTATAAAATCCAAAGAACATTTAAAGAGAAGCATTTGAGAGGTAGGAAGAATGGTGAACATAGCATCTTTGAGCCTGTGTCCTCAACTATAAAATGAGGAAAGGGTGATACTTATACTACTTATACTTTACAAGTAGGTTGGTAGGAGAAAAATCATAAAATCATAAGAATAATAGGACCCAAGCTATGTGGCATGATGGATAGAACACTAGACCTAGTTAAGTGGTATGGAGGCAAGTGTGGTATTGTTCAGTCATTATGTCAGCTGAATATACATAACAGCATAACTAACTAAAAAGAACAAAAAAAATTATTCCAGTAAATTCGATTGCCAGGCAATGGTAAGAATCTTCTTACTCTTGTTCAGTTTGTTCCTTTAAATTTAATTCAGTTAACTAGATTTATAGATGTAAACTTTGTCATGTTGCTTCCATCACAATAGCAAACAGACTGGATTCAAGCTTGAAAAATATTTAGTTTAAAAGGTTTTCAAGAAGCTCTTTCATTATGACATCAAGATATAGGAAATAAGTAGAGTCCTTAGGAGTCAAAAAGATTTAGGTTCACATTCTCCCTTTGACATTTACAAGCTATAGGCAATAGAGAATTCAACTAAATGGTTTCCAAGATCCGTTTGAACTCCAGATCTAGGATCCTATGAAATTTCCTCATCTCAATTTCCACATCTGCAAAATTCCTCTAAATTATCTCTGAACATCTATTTTCTCAAATGCAATATGAGGATTATAAGGAATTCTTAGAAATTTCTATATGGAGTTAATTTGAGGCAAATGAAATAATAGTTATTAATGATACACATTTCAGTATTCATGGTGTTAGATCCTTTAACCAAGAAGAGGTAGTCTGATATAGGCAATAAAGCACAGGGCTCTGAGTCAGAAAAATCAGAATTGAAATCCTGCCTCTGACTAGAGGTGTGAACAGGTCAATAAATCCTTCATTGCCCCCCCCCCCCAGGAAACTTTTTATCAATCAACATTTATTAATTTACACTGTATTGGGCTAAGCATTGGGCATATAAAAAAGAGGCAAAAGATAATCCTTGCCCTCAAGAAGTTCACAATCTTATGGTTCCTTCTGAAAATATTCTTCTTCTAATTATTATCATCATTTCATAGTGTTTTAAAGTTTAAAAAAGTATAAATAGTATTTCACTTATTCTTATTTATTTATTTTTCCTTCTTTATTTTTTCCAATTACACACAAAGATATTTTCAGCATTCAACTTTTTGCAAGCTTTTGAGTTCCACATTTTTCCATTATTCTCCCTTCCCTCCCAAACCTTCCCCATGAAAGTGAACAATCTGATATAGGAGATATATATATAGATATATATATAGAGAGAGAGAGAGAGAGAGATATGTCATGTTTAACATAGATCCCTATTAGTCATGTGGTATATTTCATTTATTCATCCAGCAGCCCTAGGAGGTAGGAGATATTATCAATAACATTTTACAGAAGAGGAAACTGAGGCATGTGAGCATAAAGCAACATGCCTGGGGGTCATCAGGATGATCATTCAGGTCATCATGAATCTAAATATTTCACTCCATTATCCAGTATGCCATCTCATACTGTACTGCAGATCAGGTGGAGACCTCATTTAACAGAGGAAAGCTTTGTCATTATGGGTTCTCTATTTGAATAAACTCAAATTTCTGGCCTAAAAATAAATAAATAAATCCCATATTTAAACAGATATTAGCAAAAGATATCTCATATTGGATAAGGATTAACTAATCAATATAAATTCATTATTTTAGGAGGCAGCTAGGTGGCGCAGTAGATAGAACACTGGCCCCAGAGTCAGGAGTATCTGAGTTCAAATTTGATCTCAGATACTTAATGATTACCTAGCTGTGTGACCTTGAACAAGCCACTTAACCCCACTGCCTTGCAAAAAAAATTATATATATATATATATTATATATATATATATATATATATATATATATAATATATATATGTATATATATTCATTATTTTGTAGATACCTTCCCCCTCAAACAAATGTTAAGTACAAAAGATTAAATCAAAGTTACTAACTACATTTTCTACCTCCAAAAAACATTTTGCTATCTGTTATTGTTCAGTTGTTTCAATCATGTCTGACTATTCATGACAGCACTTGGGGTTTTCTTGGCAAAGATACTGGAGTAGCTTGACATTTTCCTTCTCCAGTTCATCTTACATATGAGGAAACTGAGGCAAATAGTTAAGTGACTTGCCCTAGCTAATAAGTGTCTGAGATCACATTTGACCTCAGAAAGACTCATCTTCCTAATTCCAGACCTATCATTCTATGTACTATGGCACCACATGACCCTTGAATTGCTGTATTAGCCATTTAGACTGGTTCACTGTGGAAGGAGAGATGCATTTCTTTCCATTGTCTATCCTTATGGTATCATGACCACAACAGGTTCAAAAGGGGAAATTTACAGAATGTGCACTTGCTGGATTCTTTATCTTTCCTCAACTCACAGTGAGCAAGGGTATATTTTACTTAAAGTTGTATAATGAGAAAAGTTCTGGATTTAGAGTCAAAAGAATTTGATTCAAAGCCTGCTATTTACCACCTGTATAAGCATATTTAAGTTCTTTGCTATCTCCAGTCCTCAGTTTCCTCATCTGAAAAATGAGAGAGACTAAATCAGCAGTTCTCAAAGTGTGGTCTTTAGATCCTTGGAGTGATCTACCATACTAAACTATTTTTATGATGATACTCAGATTATTTGTCTCCCTTTCCCAACTACCTAACTCTGTGAGGCCAGATTTTCTTCCTATACTTGAACCAAAACAATAGATTATAACAGATTAAATGTGAAAGCAGTTATGAAAATTAAGCTTCCTTGGATTAAGCTAGAACTTGAAGATATTTGAAAAATGAACACATATAAGAAAATGCCACTTCTAAATTATAGTTTTGTTCTTGTTTTTAATTTGTAAAAGTTATTTAGGGAAGCTGGATGGTACAGTGATTAGAAGACCAACCCTGAAATCAGAAGGACCTGAGTACAAATCTGAGTATATACTATCTGTGGGACCCTGGGTACATCACTTAACCCTGATTGCCTCAACAACAACAACAACAAAAAACCCCTCTAAAAATTTATTTAAATTAACCTCTAAATGGGTTTATCACTGGTATTTTAAAATTAATTAATAAATAAATATAAATTTTAAATTTATGTTTTAATTTCTAATACAGTATATATATCTATATATATGTGTGTGTGTGTGTGTGTGTGTGTGTGTGTGTGTGTGTGTGTGTGTGTGTGTAGCTAGAACCCACCTTAACAAAAATCTTTGGGGACCCCAATTATTTTTAAGACTTTAATGGGGTCATGAGTTCAAAAGTCTGAGAACTAGACCAGATACTTTCAAAGGGCCCTTCCGGCTTTAAATATTATTAAGCTATGAAATGTATGGTGTGGTCAGATACACTCTGCTTCTCCTGAACTATGGGCCTTCTATTTTTTCCCCCACAGACATTGTTTAAGTTGGCCTAACCACTGACTTTTAAAAGGATAGTAGAGACCTTGGGTAGACACAGATGTATTTATGTAAATTGTGCAGCACCTCCTGAGGCTTTTTCATTTCCAACCCTTTTAACCTTTCTAAGACCACAAGGAACAATTGCTTGCATGCTCTCTAAAAATACCAGTTACATTCATTTCTATTAATAGGAAATCAGATAGCATACCAGTAGTGGTGTGGTGTTATTTCCTTATCGCAGTCTATTGTCTGGAGCACTTTGAGATCAGGTTCATGTTCATGCACTAAGCATCCAATTAATTCTTCCAGTGTGGCTCTAGATAATAGAGCTAAATAATAATAGCAATTTTATCATTTTTTTTAGTGTTTTAAGGATTGCAAGGCATTTTACTCAAAATACTTTAATGTGATTAGTTTTTTCAGGTTTGACTATTTTGCTTTGTTTTACTTTTTTTTGTCAAGAAAAGACAGAATCTAGACTTGTGATTTCATTAGAAAAGAAATCATTAACTGCACTAATCTCCAAGGATATGAGACAGATACTCATTTGTACCTTTTAGTAATGGAGAATTACTTGGGGAATGGAAAAACTAAGTTACTGGCCAATGGTCTCCTAGTTAGTAAGTGTTGAAAGTTGTTCAGTCATTTCTCATTGTGTTCAACTCTTTGACCCTATTTGGGGGTTCTCTTGACAGAGATAGATACTGGAGTGGTTTGACATTTCCTTCCCAGGCTCAAACAGAATTAAATTGAGCTATCCAGGGTCATACACTTAGTATCTAAGAAGGGCTTTGAACTCACGAAGATGAGTTTCTGATTCAAAGCCCAGTGCTCTAGCCTCTGCTCACAACACATTTCAAAACCAGATGCTCCTAATTAATTCCAAGACAGTTCTCTATACACCCTGCCCATCTCAAGTCTGGTTGTGTCCATTCTTTTAGCTCCAATTCATAGTTAAGACTCTGAGTCTGAATGACTTGCTTATGGTCGCAAAGCTCATAAAAGTCAGTCAAGATTTCAACCCAGGTCTCCTAGTTTCAGGTCTACATCCATCAGTCTCTTACCATACCACGTCATTGGAGCAGTGTTCATAATTGACTTCCCCTCTTTGTACTCTACCTTTTTGCCACCTCTACAATATGAGTTACCCAGAACCTAGGCAGGCTACTTAACTATTCTCAAGTCCAGGATGAGAGGAGATCCAGCATGTCTGTTCCTTTTGGTAAAGTTGAGGACCACCAGACCTTGCCATCTACCCTGCCTCTGTTCTTCAGATCTTTCAACATTACTATCTAACCTACTAACAAGGCCAAAGGTTCACTGGCCCTTGCCATCTGATCCACTGCTGCACCTTAAGAATTTCTGGGCTTTTCCAGTTTGCCCTAAAGCTAAATTTTCTTTTTTACTTTGTATCTCTCAATTAGCACATTTTCCTTAAGAACAACTTTCTCTATTTGTATCTATAGTATGAGCATAATGACTTTGGCACAATATATTTCCTCTCAAGAATCTGTGGTACACTTCTGAATCTCAGTTTCTTCATCCACAAATGAGGATAATACTTTGAAAAGAAGAGTAAAAGTAACAGCACAAACAAGAGGTCTAGCATCTGATAGTGTTGTCCTAGGGAAAGCATTTTATAAACTCTAAAGTACTATATGAGAGGCAACATGACCTTTGAGATAAGATCTGTGTCCAAATCTCAACTCAGGTTTACTAGTTTACTACATGACCCTAGGCAGTTCATATAAATTCTCCTAGACTCAAATCCCCATATTATTGGGTGAGAGGCTTGAAATCCATGAACTCTATGATCTGTTTTAGTCCAGAATTTATGATACTATGACCTGTTAAAGAAATTCTTTTCCAAAAGCAACTAATGATGATGATAAACAGATTCAAAAAAGTTGAGTATTATGTAAGTATATGCTGTTATTAGCACCCCTGTCAGAACCTCCTTGTACATAAATTTCAGTTTGATTCTGTTTATTGTTCTCTTTTTCATTTGCACAGGAATGAATGGAGGAATCATAATGTTCTAGTGATAAAAATACAAATTCTGGTTTGTCTGTTTTTTCTTACCTTTGAAGCTATTTGGGAGCTTTTTGCATAGATAGTATATATAGAGAGCATCACACTGAATGAGAATGGGGCTTATTTTATTGTGTATGCACACAGGCTATAAAAGAAGAGAATTTTATAAATGATCATTTATGTTAGAAATATTATAGTTAGCTTTCCCATGGGCAAGGTGCTTCATCTGCCTGTGTGTCTGCTTCTACTTATGAAGTAGGTGATTATCATTGCCTCCGACCACACAGGTTATTGAAAAATTTAGTGAGTAGGCTTCTTATCTAGACCTCATCTACAAAATGAGTCTTGGACTGGATAAGCTATGAAGTCCCTTTCAGATCTAAGTTTATGATGCTATGACTTGCCATGTTTTTAAAATACAGTATTTCAAGAATGGACATCTTACTCATCTCCAGACTGAACTCCGGACTTTTTCCAGTAGCTTCTTTATCCCAGAAGCCACATTAGCCCTGGAAGCCACACATTGAAAGTCCCCTTCACCCTCTCAGCCTCTCCTTCTTATTGGATAGCTCCTCTCAGAACCTCCATTTAAGAATGACACACTATCTTTGTCTGCAAATAAGACTTTTATTCTTTAACATACCCCAACACCAAAATATCTTCATTCCCCTTCTTCCTTTTCAGCTTCCTTTTTTACATGTTATCTAAGCCCATCAGAAGTAAACTCCTTAAGGACAGAATCTGTCTTTCTAGCTTGGCACATTATTAGATCTTGATCAATGCTTACAAAAGATTTGATTTGCCTTGCTGATTCTTTAGACTTCATCAGCAAAATGAGAGGAATTGGATGGGAGACCTATTCTAAAATCTATGATTAGGAAAAATAAATAAAATGCTACTTAGAGATAATGTTGAGTAGCACCCTAAATCTGGATTCAGAGAACTAAGTTCAAATCTGGCCTCTGATACCACATTTATGAATATGAGTAAATAAAGTAACAATCTCTCAGACCTTAATGGTTCTCTTTTGTACTACAGGAGTAATAAATCCTTACAGAATTTGGGGGGGAGCAGAGGGTGATAAAAGAATATTATTAAGCTTAAGATTCGATAAAAATGTGTTAGTATTAATTCTTTGGTGATCTCTTCAATACATATGGCACTGTTCTTCCATAGAACTAGAAATACATTCATATCCAGGTGATTCATTGATTTCCCAAGGCAGCCTAATACAGAGGAAAGCATGCTAATGCTATAGTCAGAGTACCTGTGTTCAAATGCTGTCTCTGACACTTACCTGTTTGACACTCAGACATCACTCAGCTTCAGTTTCTAATCTTTAAAATTAGAGTTGGATTAAAATGGTTGCCAAGGTCCATTCCAAATTTATTTATGTGATACTATAATTGGAACCTTCCTGAGAAATGTTGGTGGGGAAAATTGAGTAACAAAGAGCACAAGTGACTTTCCTTAGGTCATATAATTGGTTAGGAGAAGATGGATATAGAGCTCACATTCTTTAGTACTCCTAGTAATGCTTTCCCTACTAGTTCACTCTTCTTAGTACACATGCTTTTGCTTTTTTGTTGGGTTTTTTTTTAATTTTCCTATGGGAGAACTAAACCCATTTTGTCAGTAGGCAAATTGAAAATAGGTTTTGCCATTAATGTGGGTATAAAATTAAGCACAGTACTTATTACCTTGAAATGTAAGTGTCAGCTACTAACTTCTAAATTTTAGAAGATCTGTAAGAGGGAAAAAAAAGACACAGATGGTCTATTAGCTATTTCAGCTAATTCTCCCTCTTTTTCCTCAGACATCATTAGCTTCCTCTTCTCATTATCACTTGTGTCTCGGGAAGGATAAGACTTGTGGAGTCAATTCTGTTGCATGTCTCTCCTTTTGTTTCCCAAGGTGACCAAAAGATTTAGGAAATCAGTCTTAAACATTTCAAAATATTTGTCATTCAAGACAAATGTCTATCTTAATGTCCCAGCTGGATTTGTATTGATCATCAACTTCTAATTGCTTATTTCTACCTCTTGAGAAGCAAAATACTAAAAATAAAGTCACTGCTAATTAGAATCCTGATGCTACCTATTGGAAGAATTTCCTGTTTGTTACTATTAAACTAAAGATTAGTTATCATTTACAAAAATAAATAATCATATAAGAATTTCTATTAGCCATTGAAAGGTTTCTAGCTGGAAATATGGCTACAGTAAAATGTTGTTTAATAAAACCAATTTATAATGATAAATACACCAAAACTTGAAGATCTGTGATGTTTTCAACATGAAAAACTTTCAGAGAGGAAGCAATTCAATGATACAGATCATCACCAGTACAGAACTTAGAAGATATGCCTAATGCATATCAAGGATAAATGATTTGATCATTAAGTGTCAGAGAAAGGAAATGAACCCAGGTTTTCTCACTTCAAGTTCAATAAGCTACTCAATAATCTATTCTTGTTTTCACAAAATAATAAAAACAACAAAGAACTCACATCATCAGGTTGCTTTAAGATCTAACAACAGCTTTCCACAAAATAACCCCATGAGTTAGGTAGGGAGACTTAGGGTTCAAATAACCAATCTTTTGATTTGACAAAAAAGAAAACTAAGGTGTAAAAAACCAAAAATCTTACTAAAATATTGACTAGTGAATTAGGGGTTAAGTTAGAACTTGAGATTTCTACTATGTAACCTAATATTCATTTCCCTATTTTACCATGTCAACCATTCCCCAAGACTCATGGGATATTCAGTTACTTTTTTCCATTAATTTTCAGAAAATAACCTCTCTTCCTCCTCTTTGGCAAGAGAAATCTATTCAAGTCACCTTTATTCATAAGAAATCCTGTCATCTGAGGGGCAGCTAAGTGAGGCAGTGGATAGAGTACCAGCCCTGGAGTCAGGAGTACCTGAGTTCAAATCCGGCCTCAGACACTTAATAATTACCTAGCTGTGTGGCCTTGGGGAAGCTACTTAACTCCATTGCCTTGCAAAAATCTAAAAAAATAAAAATAAAAAAAAATCCCATCATCTGAAACCATATCCTAATCTAAAATACAACATCATAGTCATAGGCTTATAGATAGAAGTGGCAGGGATCTTCGAGGTCAAACCAAGACTCTAATGTACAAATGAGGAAATTGAGATATTGAGGGGTTGAAAGACTTAACCCAGAGGCGGCTAGGTGGTGTAGTGGATAAAGCACGGGCCTTGGAGTCAGGAGTACCTGGGTTCAAATCCAGTCTCAGACACTTAATAATTACCTAGCTGTGTGGCCTTGGGCAAGCCACTTAATCTCATTTGCCTTGCAAAAACCTAAAAAAAAAAAGACTTAGCCCTTCATTCCACCATTGCACTTTAAATTTAAATTTCTTTAAAATTCACTTTAAGTGAAATTTAAGTCAGATGTTCAACACCTCTCACCTAGGTTATTTCAAGGGCCCCCTGAATTGTTCTCTTTGTTTTAGTATGCTCTTAATTGGCATCCATCCTCTTGTTGTTTGTTGATTGTCCTTCCTTCTTGAATAAGACCCTAACTTCAGGCAAGTGATGCTGTGAATTGGATTTGAACAAGGCCGGTTGTGCTAAGTCACCAGTCTTACTTTCTCTTCTGGAGTCTTCTGGGTAAGATAACCAGATACAGATCAGGACAACTGGATGTGAAGCAATTAGAGTTAAGTGACTTGTTCAGGGCCACACAGCTAATAAATGTCTGAGGTAAGAGTTGAACTCAGGTCCATTGTAGCCAAAGTCATTTTCCTTAAGTGCACATTTGACCTTGTCACTCTCCTACTCAATCAATTCCAATGGTCACCTGTGCTCAAGAATAAAATATGAACTCAGCTGTTTAGCTTTTAAAGTCATCTACCACCTGACCTCAAACTGCCTTTCCAGGCTTGCCTGGCATTATCGCACCTCCTGAATCTTAGAGATCCAGTTAAACCAACCTTCTCTCTGTTCCTAGGATACTCTATTTCCTCTCTCCATGACTTCCCACTGGCCAGCATCTCATGAAATCCATCTCCTGCATCAGATAGTCAGGTACTATATCCTGCGTGAAGTTTTTCCTATTGCCCTCAAAGGTTAACGATCTTCTCAAACTATTTTGTGTATGTTTTGTCAGTGAGTCAATAAACATTTCCTAAATGTGTACTATGTGTCAGTCACTACTGTAAGCTCTGGAGGGATTAAAAAAGAGACAAAAGTCAACCCCTGCCATCAAAAAGCTCACAGTTTAATGTGGGAAATATTAAGTAAACAGATATGGACAAACAAGATCTAGATACAGTAAATGGAAAATAATTAAAAGGAGAAAGGCATTAAAATTAAGTGAAGTCAGGAAAGGTTTCCTGTAAAATAAGGACTTTTAATTGAGATTTAAAGGAATTCAAGAAAGTCAGCAAGTTAAGATGAGGAGAAAGCATTGCAGGCATGGGGACAGCAAAGAAAATACCCAGAATGGAGAAATTGAGTATTTTGTCCATAGAACAGCAAGAAAGCAGTGTCACTGGATCAAAGAAGATATTGATGGAGACTAAGTTATAAGAAAATTGGAAAATAGGACGGGACTAAGTCATGAAGGTTATGTCTGATATGTGTATATACACATCTATATATGTATGTGTGTGTGTCTATGTATAGCTTCTGGTAAATTGGCATAACTTTGCTCTTTGTGCTTATATTCCCAACACTTAAACACTGCCTGGTTAATAAAAAAAAAAAAAAACTTGATGGATTGCTTGATTGATTATCTAGGGTCACACTCTAAGTGTCAGAAGTGGAATTTGAATCCAGGTCTTGATTCCAATTCCAGTGCTCTATTAAATGATTTAATACATTTCAAGATTAAAATGCAAAATGAAATAAAAATTTGAATTATCATCTTTATTAAACAATGTACAATGTCTTATTTATAATCACAGCAATCTTCCAACACACCCTACATTCATTTTTCTCAGAGTTAATTTGATAGACTGGTGTCCACCAAATGGTCCTTGGCTGACTTCTCACCCCTGCCTGGAATTGTGACTTGACTTCAGCATTATTTTGAGTGGTGGCCTTAGAAAATTCAATGTTAATCCTCCTTTTTACCCCTAGCATGGAACTTAGACAAAGAACTAACTGAAATAAATACCTTTCTGTGGTTTAAATTGTGTATCCTCATACCCTTATTAATGATTATTCACTGTTGAGGTTAGCTCATCATTAAGGTACAGTATCCTGTATATATATATTCAGTTAAATTGACCTCAAGCTAGAGTTTAATACTCAGGATAAATGAGTTTGAATTAACCTTAGAAAAAGGGTTGTCAAAGCCCTTAAGGGCACTGATACAATTAAGTTTGGCCATAGCAAGCACAGTTCCACTATAAGAAAATGCTGTCTTATGTAAAGTAAATACAAGAGAAAAATTCCCATCCCTCTAGCTAAGGCCCATTCACAGTGTATTTTGCTCAGTCTACTTCATTTTGACATCTCTAATTTTGAACAGTTGCTACTTCATAACTTCTTTCTAGTGTTTGGTCATCCCATGACTTTTGATGTTTCCTCACTTGGGGTATACTCTGGATCCTTCTCCTTTCCAGTTCCCCAGAAGGGTTCTCTGTAAGACTTCTAATCCCTTGCCCCTTGTTTTCACTTATACCTTGCCAAACCACAATGCCACATTACTCCTACCATTCTCCTTAAGTGCTACTGAATTATTCTCATTGGTATAAATTTGTGTTATCTAATCTCTACAGACCCTCACTGTAGCAGTGAACTCTCACTGATTCATTATTTCACTCCCCATATTGGCTGTTCCAAACCTTCCCTTTTCTCTTTAGACCTTCCCCAACACCTCTTTCCCACTCTTTCATTGCAGGATCTGTCCTCATGTCCACTGGGGGGAAAACCTGAAATCATTCTTCTTTTTATCCCCTTCACATCTCAAAACTGTATGGCATCATCTCTCAATCTCTTATCATTTATTATAATCTTTATTGGAGTGAAGAATCCCATTCTTTTCCATCTAGGGGTATATGACCCTGAGAATCATTCTTTCTCAGTCTTTCCCTATCCATTGTCTGATGTCTACAAAAGCATACAGTTTTTTTACTCATTTTTCCACCTTTTGCAATATAACTACTTATCTCATGGCTCAACTAAAACTCTCTCCAGGCTTAATAATAATTTCTTAAGTGTTGAATTTTTTCTCAATCTCCTTTTCCACCTCTGAAGAATTTGGTTCTCTCAACCATGCTCCTAGATACTCTCTCCTATATGAATTTTTGTAACTCTTTTCTCTCTTGATTCTCTTCCCACTTTTTTTATCAGTTTCTTTTCCTGTATTGAAATCATACCCAACAACTGTGAGTATACCCCAAGATTCAGTGCTGGCTCCTCCTCTCTTCTTTGCAACATAGAGTTTTGGAGGGTAGTCAAGAGTACTTAAGAGAGAAATTAAGCAACTTAACTGGGATCATCCTAAAATTCTTTAAAGTCCTATAATTATGGAATGTCCTAGAATTCTTTAAAATTCAATATTCTCTATATCTATTTTATTTGATTTTCATGAAAAGTAGCAAGCACAAGAAATGAAATGTATTTCCCAGAACTATAATCAATTGCTTTTTTTTTCTTCAGTAAGAAAGATAGATTATAATCCTTCCTCTCAAAGAGTTTATAATCTATTGGGCAGGAAGGCAGGAATATGTTACATAAAAATAGACACATATATTACACTTGTACAAGTGTGTAACATGCAATAATACACACATGCATTTGAGAGGAGAAAAATAAAAAGTTATATGACAAGTTTGTCACCAATATATAAATAGAGGAGAACTCCTTGGAAAAGATAACAATTCAGTTGGGCTTTAAAGAATTTTTAATTTAAGAGGCAGAAAGAAGAAGGGGAAATAGTCCAGCGATAGAGAATCCAAGTTCAAAAGCTTGGAACCAAAGAGAAAGTGATAGTTTGGGGCATAGAGAGGTGAAGATTGGACTTTTATGTTTGACTCCAGAAGACAGAACAATGTGCAATGAGTAGTAGTTGCAAAGAGGACAATTTAAGATTAATGTTAGTTAAAAAAATAACAAGTATAATATCCTAACAATCAGAACTTCAGAAATGAAATGGACTGACCCAAGGACTCCTTGTTGAAAGTCTCAAGTAAATTTGATATTAACAGTTTGTTGTTATATCTTAACGTAAGATGAACTAGGTAGCAGCTGATCGTATAGTGTAGTGTCTACAGAGCTAGGTCTGGAGTCAAGAAGCCCTAAGTTCAAATGTGGCATAAGACAATTACTAACTGTGGCCCTGGACAAGGCATTTAACCTCTGTCTGCCTCAATTTCCTCAGCTATTACAGTTATAATAGAACCTATCCTGCAGTATTATTACAAGGATTGAATAATATCATATTAGTAAAAAATACTTAGTGCAGTGTCTGTTATAGGAGCTATATAAATGATCATTTCCTCCCTCCCTGCTTTCCTTTCCAATTCTGAAGTACTATGATATCATAATTAGATGAAAAGATTAGCTTGCAATTATCCTAGAAAGGTATGGAGGATTTTGAATGCCAAGTAGAAGTTTGAATTTTAAAATGAAGCAATAGAGAGCTACCGAATCTTTATGAGCACCAGGCAAATGAGTGGGGTAGGCAATAATATGGCATCATGGGAAGAAGCCTGAATTTAGAATGAGAAATTGAGTTGGAATGTTGGTTCTCTCACTTGCCAGCCATATGATTTTAGGCAAATCACTTCCCTGGACCTCAACCAACTTATTTGTTTTTTTTTAAATGAGAGAAAGGCTAGATGAGATAACTAAAAGATGTACTTTAGCTCTAATATCTATATTCCTGTGATCTTTTGGTGAGAAAAAGGGAAATGACTGGGGGCAGTCTTAGAATTTAGTTTCTGAATCAGAGTATGACAATCAGAACATTTAAGACACAGTGGAACTCAAAATATCATTTAACAAAAACTATTTTTTACATGCAATTGGAAAAAATATTCTATTCAAGAAAAAAAGACACAAAGCATGAGAAGAAACTACTAATTCAGAGGTGAAAAGCCTATGTGGTCCAAGTACCTTTGTCTCAGCCTTTACAAGAGAGGGCTCCAGAGGCTGGAGGAGTTGAGGAGAGAAGCTAGATAGACAAATTAGAAAAGTGCTATTCCAAGTTCTGGACTCAATTTCTCATGTCCTTCTAAAATCCACACAGATAACTGGGTAGGAGAAAAGGAACCAGAATCAAATATGTACATAAACAAAAGGAGAGAATTTTTGTCAAGGAATTTTTGTCAAGTCAAGGAACTGGAACCAAGGAACAAGGAGACCGAAGTCAGAGCAAAGTCAGATTTTGCCCTTGACTAATAAGGTGAGAGCTTGGATTAGGGTTGTTTGGCATAATGATAATAATAACTAATAATAATAATAATAATAATAATAGCTAGCATTTACATGGCAATTAAAGGATTGCAATGTGCTTTACAAATATTATATTATTTTATTCTTATGATATCACTGAGAGAAAGATGTTGAAATTATCTCAGCTTTTTAAAGATGAGGAAATTGAGGCAGACGAAAGATGAGTGACTTGTCTAGGATCATAGAACTAAGTGTCTGAAGGCAGATTTGAATACAGGTCTTCCTGGACTCCCTGTTAGGTCCTCTACCACCTAACTGCCTCCATTCATGTGACAGTTTGGTACAGTAAGTCTAGGATTGTATATGTTCCTGGAAAATGGAAGTCCATTGGAGAGAAAGGTTGATTAACACAATCAAAGCTAAATACACTCCTCTTTAGGGGTATCTTACTTAGAATGGTATAAGTTTAGAGTACCATAAAGGCATAAATTAGGAAATTAAATTAAATCTAGTCTAGGTTTGATGTTTTATTAACTTGAGTACTTTCCTGTGGATAGAGAACTTTTTCCCCTTTACCACTCCCCCATGTAAATTTACATAAAAGCCAAATACTGATACACCAAAGAAAGCAAAATGTGTGAGAAGTCTCCAAAATTAAATAATTCTATCTACGTGAGCCAAGAATTCAGCTTATGGGTCATGGTGACCTACATGTAACCCCAGAGTCTATTCTTCAATCTTAAAAACAAACTCTGATCAGGTTACCAATATAAATATAAAGGTGTTAGCATTTACAGAAGCTTATCTATCATAACATCAGTTGGGGGATGGCAAGCTCATCTTGACAAATCAGATTTGTAGGGTTTTCCCCATGTCCCTCATATAAATTTATGGCATTAGTATTTCTCTGCCAACATAAAAAAGAGACTATATAAAAACATAGTAAATAATTCAGTTGCCAAATCCCATGGGAGATTAAAAAGACTGAAAATTCTCTTTTAAAGTAGAAGTAACTATAAATAAGTTTATACATGCAGCATAGCAAAGGAAAAACCCAAAAACAAAAAAACAAAAAACACATCACTCTTGGGTCACATGGTCTCTATATCAACTGGGTCAAAGATTACCAAACAATAACAGGGCATTCTTTTTGCATGAGTTGGGGGGGGGGGGAGGAAAGTGAGTCAAATTCTGCTAAAAAGGATTTAGAATCTAATTGAATCTGATTTGAGGCTTTAAAAAAAACAGCATTGCAGAATTTCACAAACGGCTTAAACACAATATAATCTGATCATTAAGATCTTTCTAATAATGTGGCATTAGCAGTTTTCAGCATGTCTTTGATCTCAAAGGCAATTTGCTTCTTCCATGAATCCATCTCAACTGAGGAGTGACCCACCTAAAAGGAAGCTGCTTATCTTGGGCCAGAGTGCCCTTTTCTTAACCTATAGAATTTGGTCTCATTCCAGCACCAGAAGTGACCATTTGATTTCATTTGTTCATTCATTTGTTCGTTCCTATGGCAAACAGTTATGAAATTCCCATTGCATTCAAGACACTGTGCCCCTGCCTTAAAGGAGTTTAGATCCTTTTGAAAAATAAGAAATAAGTAAATACAAATAGATACAAATAAAAGTAATTTTGGAAAGTGGGAAAGCACAATATGCAGAGGAGCAGAAACCAAAGGAAGGCTCATGTAAGAGGTAGCATCCAACTTGAGTCTTGAAGGAATCTGGAGGTTCCAAAAGGCAGAAAATAGGAGGGAGATTTTAGGCTGGGGGTTAGTTAATACGAACAGAGGTAGGAGATGGGACATTGTATACAGAGAAAGAGGGAAGGAGACGTAATTTGCAGGTTAGCGGAATGGAGAAGGGAGAAGTAGAGACATGGAAAGACCTGACATTTAAGAAGATCATCACTGGCATCTGAGTTGGGAGTGGACTAAGTGGGAGGAGGCTTGTGTATTGAAAAGCTTATATGTGAGGGTCATTGAGGTGTTGTTATAAAAACCCAAAGAAGTAAATAGAAGGAAGGCCAGAAAGAATCATAAATAAACAGGATAACTTTCAAAGTTACAAGTTGAAATTAGTATATATTTAAACAAAATGTATTGCCCATAGCACATACTTCTACAAGTCAATTCAGTTAACCCCAAACTAGTTGACTCCATGGAGGGGAAAAGATGCTTAAGAAAACCGAAAAAATAGTTTAGTAAAACTGATCCAGTCAGGTTTTGTAGATATAGCTAAAGACACCTATATGTAATCATACTGTATCTTGCTTCATTATGTCAAGGATCCATTATTTCATCCCTCTGATAGTGAAGCTTGCAACCCCTCCCTATGTAGAAAACCTCTTACTGAGTTTCTGAGAGTGGAAAGATTTAACACCAAATGTAATAATGAGCTTCTCTGATCTTAGTTATGTTGATTCTTAAAAAAAAAAGTTATCTAATCTGTTCTCAAAGCAGTTCCAGTCTGATCAGATATACCCTGACTTTTGCTTACCTGGCCATGAAGAAAAACAGGGTCATGTCTCCAATAGAATGAGGCTTTTTATTAGAGGACTTTAGTGGGAGAAGCTTTTATTTTAACATATCTTTCAAATCTAAAGGAGATCCATTGGGATCGAATTGATCTGATTCAATGAGAACTCTCAGATGTGAAGTAATTATTGAGTTATCCAGGAAAACATAAATCAAATAAGATTCCTGAGCTGAAAAATGGTTCCAAGAACCAGAATGTGGTCTGTGAAAGCAGTAGCCTTGTTAGCCTATGCCAAAGAATTAGTATTGTGATATATTCCCCCAGGGAAAGAATTGGACATAGTCCTAATAATCCTCTGTATCCAGTTGCAATCACTAGATAAATAACTTTTCACCAGGGGAGGTGTGGGAAATGGAGAAATTTGGTGATTCTTGGGAAGACTCTTACAGAAAAAATATAACAAAGCAACAGGATTCTCAAATGGAACTTAGAACTAACTAAAGAAAAATGAAGTCTATGTATGTTATACACTTGAATTTTATGAAATAATTAATTTAGGTTTTCTTATTTATTTTAAGGATCAAATTACATTTCATTGGATATAAGAAGTGGTATAAAAATTGACAGAATTGGAAAGGATTTTAACAACCCTTTAGTTTAACTCCTCAATTTCACAGATAAAAAAACTGAAACCCAGAGAGGAGAAATGACTTGCCTAAAGTTATGTGATCATTAAATGGAAGAAGTCAGTTTGGAATCCTACAACTTCAAAGTCTTTGCTCTTTTGTACTATGTTGCTACCCGAAGTCCCCAAACCAAATGGGTTATAGTCTTCACTTTGTTAAGGATGATGATGATGATTAACGATGATGATGATGATGAGTCAAGGAAAATAAAAACATCTTCCTTGTTCATCGAGAATCAAGAAATTTTTACTTAATGAAAAAGTAAATTAATCTTGCTACTTTTCTCAGTATGAGACAAAAACATGCAGATGAAAATTCAAGATTTTCTATTTCCAGCAATTTCATTTATAATTTCTTTCTTTGTACTAATCTGAAAAAAATGCAATTTCTGTTCCTTATTCTCTATTCAATAGGGAGCATTAATTAAGCAGGAATTGAAAGATATTAAGTAGATTCAAAGAATCAACTAAGGGAAACTCAATTGTGTTTATGTTTCTTATAGCATGGCAAAACTGTCCTGGAAATAATGAGAACTTTGGGGAGAAGTGGCAGCTTCCTTCTAGAGTTTTTTGATAAAAGAGAAGCAAGCTAGGCAAAATCTTACATGCACCCTAGAATTGGGGAAAACTATTTCAAAAGAGAAGGGAGAGATATGATCTTATGGACTAAAATTACATAAGGGAATTATGCCATATGAATTGAAAATTCAGGAATAAGTTAGAAACAAAGAAAAACAAGTCTAATTAGAAGCAGAAATAGTATTTAACTAAAGAGTTCTATATAGACATATGTAGATCTCATTAACAAACCTACTTAAATATACATATAAATGATGTGTGTGTTTATAAAGATGTAAATATGCATGTGCGTATGTGAAATATATAAATATGTGTGTGTGATGAAAATGATCAGGTAACAGAGGATGAGCACAAGACTTTAGCATAAATTTATAAGATAAATGTGAGACTGGTTAAAAAAGTTAAGGACAATGGGGCAGCTAGGTGTCGCAGTGGATAGAGCATGGGTCCTAGAGTCAGGAGGACCTGAGTTCAAATGTGACCTCAGACACATAATAATTACCTAGCTGTGTGACCTTAGACAAGTCACTTAACTCCACTGCCTTACAAGAACAATCAAAAAGAACTTGTGGTCTACTAAAAAAGTTAAGGACAACAAAGGAGATTGATATCAAAATTGTTTTTTTTTAATCTGTATTGTCAGAAAGGGGAAAAATCGAACATGGGAGAGTCCCACTGTTTGAAGTGAATGAGACAGTGATAACTGGCAACAGAGAGAGGACAGAACCACTTAACTTTCTTGTTCCTGTCTTCTCTGCCAAGGAAAATTACCTTTACTCTATAAAGGACAGTATATACAAATGGTTAAAAAGGAGTTAATATCCAGTATAAGAAAATGTATTAAGAGAATACATAGCTTCACTTTATGAATTATTATATTCAATATAATATATATTCATTATATCTTGGGTTCTAAAGATTTCTGAGTCACTGTTAGTGATTTCTGAAAAATTATGAAAATGGAATATGAGTCACAGAATCAGAGGTTCCTCAATGTCGCCCCAGTTTTTATATACATACAAATATATATATATGTGTATTTCTATATAAAGGAGACATGTGTGTGGCATAATACCTGTATGTATATATGTATATATATTTTTTGAAAATACATAAAATCTACAGGTCAGTGAATTTGACTTTGACTCTTGGGAAAATTCTATATTTTATCATTAAGATGTTTATGAACATTTAGAAAGAGAACCTTAGTTACAAAGAATCAGCATAGTGTCAACAAGAATTAGCCATAATTTATTGATTATTAAACTTATAGATAAGGAGAATGTTAAAAATATAATTTACCTAGATTTTAGAAAAATACTTGATAAATTACCTTTTTCCATTATTAAGGAAAATGTGGAGCAATGAGTACTAAATCAGGGCCGTCCAAAATGTGGTGGGAGGGCCACAATTCAATTTTATGTGGCCTGCCTGTGGGTTTACTAAATGCTTTAGTAAATGAAGCTGAGCTACCACAGAGTTCTCACTAAAAATGGCAAATCAAAATATATTATTTATTATTTCAATAAAAACTTTTAAAAGTAAGGTTGGATAGCCCTGGACTAAATGATTGTTCATTTTAGGTGTTTGTTGTCATATAAGCTAATCCTATATATACAAAAATATATGTAAATATGTAAACATATAGATTTGTATAGCTATGCATATATGATGCCTAAACATACCAACAAGTAACTCAGTTCAAGGAGAAGTACATATGAATATCTCTGGAATCTTGCCCACCTCTCTTCAAGGAAGACTATGATTCCTGACTTAAAGGAGAAACTAGTTTATCTGTACTCCTCTGAGACTGGTATACCAGATTAGAATCACTCTATATCTGCCCCCTCCCTTTAAACATTACCAGTTTTAGGGACAATACTTTTAGATTCAAGTTATAATGCTGGTCATTATCTCATTATCTCTTAAAGGAAGAAAGTATCCCACTCCATGGTTCCCTTGTGTAATACTAATTGCATAAAAGGCCATCATAATAATGACTAATGCATAAACTCATTAATACACAGAGCAAACAGAATTCAGAAAAAATTGTACAGATTATAATATACCAAAAAATATACAGAAGTAAAAGAGCTCCTTAGATAAGGGGAAAAAATCTTAGATTTCACTCATCCAAAGAGATACACCTGTTCTCATCCAAGGGGGAAAAATTCTTCAAAGACTCTAGGGAAATGACCTGAAAAATCAGGGACATATTGAAGATTCACCTTCATCTTATAAGAAGAGTCTTTCTAATAGAGAGATTTTCTCTTTCTCCTTCCGGCATTATTTCCAAGGAGAATCTTGGGTGTATATATATATATATATATATATATATATATATATATATATATAATATTATATATATATATATATTTGTAAATATATATGTATACATATATATATTATATATAATATATATATATATCAAAGCAAGAATCAATAATAGCTCTCTTCTTCAAAGTTTCTGTATTAACTCTATTCTTAGGTAAGCAATTATATCAGAATTGTCTCCACTAATTAGGCGAGTCTTTTGGAAAATGTACCCAGTTTGAATGGAATATATGCAATTAAATAAATTTGGATCTGATTGGCCAAGCAGAGTAATCTTAATAATTCAAAGTTAACTTGCCAAAAGATCTCCATTGAAAAGTCATAAGTATATGTGCTTGGATTATACTGTTTAACATTCCTATCAGTGACTTTTGCTTAAAGGCATAAATGTCATAATTCTCAAACTAGGTGATTCCAGAATTCTGGTAAAGAAATGTAACACAGGAACAAGTGAATAATAAGGAACATTTGAAGAAAATCAGAATATGAAGGCTGGAGAAGGCAAGACTCACTGAAGACTTGCCTATTGTCTTCAGTTATTTAAAAGGTTGCCATGTGGGAGAGAGACTATACACTTTCTGTTTGACAACAGAACATGAAACCAGCAACAACGGGTAGAAGTTACAAAGATGTATCTATGGGCTTGATATCAGAAAAATCTTCCTCACAATTAAAGCTGTCCAAAATTGGAATGAACTGCCCTCCTTGAAAGTCTCCAAGCAGAGTCTGATCCATTCATTGTCCCATATTATCATGATGGGGATTCTTTTTCAAGGCATATATTTTTTCTAATTCTAAATCTGTGATTTTGTAAAATGTTTAATTGTAACTTCACATTGTAATTTAATGGTGCCCATTCACCCATGGAAAACATAGCAACACAGATCATATGGTGAAGCTGTATTTATTAAAAATCATTTATTAAGAGGGTCACAATGATCACAATAGTGATGCTGTGATCTGCTTGTAAAATCATATAAAGTAGTGCCCCTTTTTTAGGTTTCCCTAGTGTGTTTATCTGGAACAAAAATACAGATGGTCAATGAGCTGGCTCATTGAAAGGAAGAAAATTGAAAAGGAAGAAAGGAGTAGGCAAGATTGCATTGGGTAAATTGCAGAGCATTTTTATTGATCCATCACAGCAAAAATCCAAGCACATTAGTGTTGTTACAGTACAGCTGCAAGTCTCACAACAGCCTCTGTAGAAGTAAAGACAATCATCCTGAAGGAGGCAATGGAAAGGGGCATGGTAAGAGTGAGTAGACTGCAGTGCATAACAGTGAGAAATTCAGATAGAGAGTAGGAATAAAGGACACAATCAAAGAAGGAAAAGAAGACTGACCCATGGCAAGACCAAGGGATGGCAGGTGAATGGAAAAACCTGGTATCTTCTTGTTGTTGAAAGAAATCAAAGAAGTTCTCCAATATACTGGATGAACTCCTAATGGTAAACTTTTAGGAGAATACAAGAGGCAAATTTTCCCTTTGAAAAGCAGATAAATTTTGACTTTAAAACCCAATATTGGAGGAAAATCTTGAACTGATGAAATCACCAATTGCTTTTCATATATAAGAAGTCTCTTTAATACAGAAACCAAAAATTGTTCATTGCCCAGAAGCAATTATCTATAGCATTCCTTTGATCTACCAGTTACTCTTATAATCAATAAACAGTGCCTTCAAATGACATCATCATTAAAATCATCATCATTGCAGAAACAACTCTGTTTACAGTAGTCTTGTAAGGTAAGTAATGAAAGTGATAATATCTTTAATTCCAGATGAGACTTTGAGCAGATAAATGACTTTGTCCATGATCAGAACTAGCAAATCTTTGAGAAAGAATTTATGCATATCTTAATTTCCAATCAAGAGACACTCAAGAGTAGTCCCAAGAAGGGATGTGAACTAATATTCAGGAGAAGCTTGCTTTCTTCTCACCAACTAATTTTAAAAACAAAAATCTCCTTTTCTCCCCACTAGGGAAATGTCACAGAAGTAGCCCCATTATTCATTCAGGCAATTCCTTAGACTCATAGAATCCATAGACCTGAAAGGAAACTTAGGAATCATCTAATCTACTACCTATCACCAACCCGTTTTACAAATGAAGACAGAAGCCCAGAGAACTTTTACAACTTACTCAAAGTCCTATGATTATAATCATCATTAACATTTATATACCACTTTAAGGGATATAAAGTTTCTTACATATATTATCTCATTGATCCTCACAATTCTGTGAAGTAGGTACTATTATTATTCCAATTATATAAAGGAGGAAACTGAAGCAAACAGAAGTTAAGTAACTTGCCTGGGATTACACAGCTAGTAAGTGTCTGAGGTTGGATTTGAACTCAGGTCTTTCTGACTTTCTAGTCTTGCACTCTGTCCACATAGAGACCTCAACTGAGGCCTTTATGACTATAAGACCAGTGTTCATTCCACTAAATGACATGGTCCCAACTCAGTTATTTTTCTGTCTTTTATGTACTTCTTTCAGGATAGAATTCCATTAAGGAAAGATTATGTTGCAAAGATTCAATCAATAATTCTACCCAGCATTAATGATGAATAGCTCTCATTCCCACAGGAGATGGTTGGTGGGCTTAATGTGACTTAAAAAGTATTGACAAACTGATTGAAATATGTCCAAGAATGTCCATGTTAGAACTATAACTACAGTGAGACATTTAGAGGAAATGTCCCATTTGGGAATACCCAAAACTTAAATAAATGTCTACAACTGGCAATAATTTAGCAGGTAGCACAAGGTTTATCATCCAGCAATCTTTGGGTTCTGCAACTCCCACTGTTGCTTCAGCAATTGAAAATCAGAAATATACTCTCTAGCTAAGGCATAATGAAACAAATGTGGATTTGGGGATGAAGCACTTGGATCTGAATCTTTCCTCTACACATTATTCCTGTGTGATCTACCTCATCTCTCTGGGTCTTAGTTTCTTCATCGGAAAAATGGGAGGGTTGGACTAAATGGCATCTAAAGTCCATGTTAGCTCTAAATCTATATTGCTTTGCACTAAGCTTTCCAAACTTCAATTTTCTTTTATGCAAACTTCTATTAATAATCTTTTCATGTTAATAATATTTTCACTATCTGTCTCATTCATCTAACAGGGAAATGGTGAAAAAAAGTCCTTTATAAACCTTAAAGCACTCTGTTGGGGAAGGCTAGGTGACATAGTGGATAGAGCACTGGTTCTGGAGTCAGGAGTATCGGAGTTTAAATCTGACCTCAGACACTTACTAATTACCTGTGTGGCCTTGGGCAAGCCACTTAACCCCATTGCCTTGCAAAAACCTTAAAACAAAAGCACTATGTTGGTCAGTAGTTTATCAATCATGTCCAACTCTTCATAACCCCATTTGGGGTTTTCTTGGCAAGGATATTGGAGTGGTTTGCCATTTTCTTCTCCAGCTTATTTTACAGATAAAGAAACTGAGGCAAATAGGGCTAAATAACTTACCCAGGGTCACACAGCTAGTGTCTGAGGAAGATGAATCTTCCTGAATCCAGACCCAACTTTCTATCCACTGTGCCAACGAGTTTTCCAAAGCAGTATGTAGATGTGACTTATCATCATAATACTTATAGTCATATGGAATTAGCAATGGGGAATGAGAGGATGAAGAAGACTACCTTAGCACTCTCAGTCAGTCTTACTAACTAAACTATTGCAAAAAAAGTATCACAACTTATTAAACTCATTACTCTCTCTAGACTGACATTTGGAAATAAAGCTGATATTAAAACAAAAGATATCAAATAAAAATCAAGATTAAAGAATAAGTTGTTAGTACTCAACCATCTCCATGACATCACGTAAAAAGGTGGCCTTGGAACTGAAAAGTCTTTTGTTCAAATGTCACCTCTGATGTATACAGATTATGTGACCCTGAGCAAGTCACCTGCATTCTCAGTATCCTAGGCTGTCTTAAATTATAGATTGCAGAGTAGTTCCCATTCTGCATTGGTAGAAGGAATTTCCTCATCAGAAGTTGACTACACCAATGAAATCACAGGCCTGGTCCAAAGAAAAATCATCATTAGAACTTGAAAGATCACTATTTTTAAAACATTAAGCTTCTAAATTTCTTTACTTGATAGTATTGGTTAGAGAAATAAGTAATGTCTAGTCCTTAGTCTCCTTTCCACAGAAAGGAGAAGTTAACAGCTGGAGAAGGTCCTGTTCCCCTAAGAAGAGGCACATTTTCATTTTGGATCTGAAAATTTTTCCCATCTGCCTTTTGAGTTTTGAGTATCTAGAACACTGGTACAGCTAGGTGTCCCCCACCCCCCAAGTAAGGAAAAGCCATTTGCCAGCATAAACTCAAGTTACATTGTTCTAAAGCAGTCCCCGCCTCCCTTATCAGAAATATGCAAGGTGAAAGAGGGGACAAAAGAAAATGAGAAAGTTCACTGCTGCTCAGCTCACTGGTTTCAGCATAATACAGACGTGAAAATGAATGTTATAATGGGTAGGAACCCTAAAAGTTACCTCTCTGCTCTTGAAAAAGAGGAAAAGGAATTGTGAGACCTCCTAGAAAAGGAAGTAGTAAGTGAATCCAATCTGCGACAAAATCATTTTCACACAGCTATAATTCAAGGAAATCATGCAATATGCAATGTGTTGGGTGTTGAATTTGCTTTTTAAAAAAAACTGACTTTTTTTCTGGCTACTATAATATTTTTAAACACCCTTTGGATTTGGCTCACATCTTATTTTTCATCTTTCTTTGCAAGTAGGCTTGCTAAACATGGGAATCTATGAAGCCCAGACCTTCATTGTGACTCATTACTATTGTTTCCTCTAACTTTTCTCACCATCTCATCCTGCAGCATTTCCCTTGTTCTCAAGAATGAAAAACACTGATGGGAAAAATCTACTGATCACATATAGTGAGAAATATGCTTGAGGAACTTAATACTCTTTTCTTTAGCCTCATTCTAGTCATTGTATAATCTCTGTTATTATTCATGAATGATTTGTGTTCAAGTACAAAAATTATATCTTTTAAAGAATTCCAGACAATTAATGGGGGAACATCTAACAAGTTCCATTTTCTTTTTCCCTTCTAATAGAGCTGGGGTAGGGTGAGGGTAGACCTTTGTTCTTATTACTATAGGAATGCCTGCTAAAATCAAATCTCTTTGGTTTGCTTTATAAACAATGCCATCAGTTTGGTGAGACATTTAATATGTGTAATATATTTGATAATGATGGCAAAGATAGCCTCAGCATATTAACCAAAAGTTAACCATGGCTCTAAGACTGATACATTCAAACAAATATGCTCAGAAGATTCACAAATGGTATGATGATAGAATTCTCCTTATTATAATAGTTGGCTTTTCTCTAATACTTTAAGGTTTACAAAGCATTTTTCTCACCAAAATCCTGGGAGATTAGTAGCATCTGTACAATGAGCTCTGTTTTCAAAGAATGGGGTTTAAGGGCTCAGAGAGGTTAATTGTTTCGCAGGATGTCACAGAGCAATTCAGGCTTACAGCTGAGACCCAAATTCAGCCATTAGAGGTCAACATCCAAGGTGATCTTTCTCTTACTAATTACAAAAAAGAGATGTTTACTTTAAAAATTAAATGCATCTTCTATTAATTACTTCCAGTTTATCCTGTACATAGTACATTTAGACACAGTTATTTACACATTATCTCCCCTATTACATCTTGAGTTTTTTGAAAGAAGAGTTTTTGTTGAGCACTTATCCTAACACTTATCTCAGAGTTTCGCACATAATAGTCACTTAATAGATGATGTTTATACTTCATTCTCAAAGAGGCCCTTGACCTTAGAAAGGTTATGCCATGACATATGCAAATTGGATTTGAGTGAGAGGGTACTGGATTGAGTTATTAGCCTCACATGCTCCTTTAGAGTCAATCTGGGACCAGTGATCAGATATGAATTAGGACCACTGGATGGGAGGCAATAGGAGTTAAGTGACTCATTCAAGGTCATATCGCTAGTAAGTATCAAGAATCTGAGGTCAGAATTGAACTCAGGTTCTCCTGAGTCCAGGACTAGTGCTCTGTTCACTGTACCTCCTACTAGCCCAAGAAAGTAATTCACTTCACCCTGTTTTAGCCATTTAATAAAGGCTTGTCAACTTATTGACCTCAATGAAACAAACTAAGTCACAGAAACATGAATTCATAGATTCTCAGAGTTGGAGGCCATTTCAGAAATCATATGGTTCAAACTATCCCTGAGCAGGAATGCCTCTACAATATCCCCTGGATAAGAGTTCAAACCTCCCTTTGAAGACCCTCCAGAGGTAGCCTATTCCACTGTTGAATAGCATTCTATATTAGGAAGTTGTTCATTTTACCCCCATCACTTCTTTCTGTAACTTCCACCCGTCCTACCTAGACCTCATCTATGTGATTGCTCTTCAAATGGAAAACAACATCTATCATTCCCCTAAATTCTCTTTTCCAGGCTAAACATCCCCAATTCCTTCAACTGAAGCTTTGCATGGTATTGTTTCCTAACCCAGTCATCCTTTTAGACTCATGTCATTTTGTTAATGTTCATTCTCAAACAGTGATGCCCAAAACTGAACACCTTATTCTAGTTGTGATTTAAGACAAAGTATAATTATACTGCTATCTCGCTCATTCAGCAAAAGTATCTCAATTCAAATACTTATTAAGACTTATTTTTTATGATTTATTTATGTTAACATTACTACAATAATCTTATGAAAGCAAACATAATCCCCCCACCCCCAAAATGATAGAGAAATCTCAAGAAAAATAAAGTGAGAGGAAAATTGTACTTCAGTCTGTGTCAGATATCATCAGGCCTGTCTCTGGGATGGATTGCATTATTTATCATAAGTCTATCAGAGAAGTTGCTTCAATATTTGTTTCCCACAGCTGCTATTGTTAACTGTATTTCCCTCCATTCTATTGCTCCCTACTCCTATTTCTTCTATTCTCTTTCTCCTTTCACCCTGTTCCTCCTCAAAAGTATTGTATCTGACTACCTTCTACCCCATATTGCCTCTCTTCTATTACCTACAGTCCCTCCCCTCCCCCATCCCCTTTTTCTCCTCCTTTTCCTCTCCTTTTTCCTCTAGGGTAAGATAGATTTTTATACTCTATTGAGTGTGTATATTATTTCTGATGAGAAATGAAGGCTCATTCATTCCCCCTCATCTTCCCCCTTCTACTCCATTGACTCTTTAAATGAAATATCTTAGCCCATTCTACCTCTCCTTCCCTTTTCTCCCAGTACATTCCTTTTTTACCCACTGACTCCCTCTTTATATTATGTTATACCTTTATATTTAGCTCCATCCTATGCCTTGTCTATATATGTTCCTTCTAACTGCTCTAATAAATGAGAAGGTTCATATGAGTTATAGTATCTTCTTCCCATGCAGGAAAATACAGTTCAACATCATTAAATCCCTCATAATTTGCCCTTCCCTTTCGCTCTCTCTCTATGCTTCATTTGAGTCCTATACTTGAAAATCAAACTTTCTGTTCAGCTCTGGTCATTTCAACAGAAAACTTTGAAATTCCCCTATTTCACTGAATGTCCATCTTTTCTCCTGAAAGATAATGTTCAGTTTTGCTGAGTAGATGATTCTTGATTGTTCTTTTGCCTTCTGGAATATCATTTTCCAAACCCTATGACCCCTTAATGTAGATGCTGCTAAATCCTGTGTAATCCTGACTTTAGTGCCATGGTAATTGAATTGTTTCTTTCTGGCTGTTTGGAATATTTTCTCTTTGACTTGAGAGTTCTGGAATTTGGCCATAATTTTCTTGGAAGTTTTCCTTTTGAGATCTGTTTCAGAAGGTGATCAGTGGATTCCCTCAATTTCTATTTTACCCTCTGCTTCTAGGATATCAGGGCAATTTTGCTGGGTTACTTCTTGGAAAATGAAGTCTGAATTCTTTTTCCTAATCATGACTTTCAGGTAGCCCAATAATTTTTAAATTATCTCTCCAGTGTTCCAGGTCAGTTGTTTTTCCAATGAGATATTTCACATTTTCTTCTAGTTTTTCATTCTTTTGGTTTTGTTTTATTGTTTCTTGATTTCTCACATAGTCATCAGCTCTCATTAGCTCCATTCTATATTTGAAGGAGTTATTTTCTTCAAAGAGTTTTCTTATCTCCTTTTCTATCTAGCCAATTCTGCTTTTTTTAAGGCATTCTTCTCCTCATTGATCTTTAAAACTGCTTTTTCCATTTGGCCTAAACTGATTTTTTTAAAATATATGATTCTTAAGTATTTTTTGTACAAGCTACTGACTTGGTTTGCATGATTTTCCTGCATCACTCTCATTTCTCTTCCCAGGTTTCCTCTACCTCCATTACTTGCTTTTTAAAGTCTTTTTTGAGCTCTTCCATAGCCTGAGATCAATTCCTATATTTCTTGGATTCTTTGGATACAGAAGTTTTAACTTTGTCATCTAATTGTATATTTTGATCTTCCAGGGAACCAAAGCAATTTTCTATAGTCATATTCTTTTTTTTTACTGTTGTTTGCTCATTTCCCCAACCTATGGCCCAATTTTAACTTACTTCCAAAGCCTTCTCTCCTGACCTGTACTCAGATCTGTGCACTCCTCCCTGCCCTGGAGCTGTGAGTATGGGACCCCAGATTGTGACCTGGATCTGAATATGGACAAAGCAGCAGAGTCCTACCTCAGGTATAGCAGAGAGACCTCTCCAGTTTCTCCCCAGCCCCTAACATCTGCTGTGGGCTGAGCACTTTGGAAGCAGCTGCTGGGTGGTTCTGCAGGTTTCCAGAGCAAGGCTGCCCTGAGGCCTGCACTGACATGGACTCCATACTCACACTGGTAGGGCAGAGTTTTACCAGTAATCTTCCAAGGTGTCCATGGTGATATCTGAGCTGGGAGGTCTGGAAACAGCACCCCCTGTTGAAGACTCAGGCACCCCCCCAGGGACCCAGGCACCCCACAGGCTGTTCCTGGAAGGCTGGAGTTGGTTTAATCCTGTCCACAGGATGGCTGCAGCCTGTGCTGTGCTGCAGCTCTTTACAACCCTCATCCAGGTGAAACAGACCTTTCCTCAGGGATCTTCCCAGTTGAATTGGGCTGGAAAATTGTTTCACTCAATCTTTCTGTGGGTTCTGCCACTCATAATTTTATAGCATTTAGAGTTTTCTAGGGAAAAGTTTCTGTGAATTCCTGCTCCCACACCATCTTCTTGGCTCTGCTGAAAGACTTGTTTTCAAGACATTATGACAGGTTCCAGGCATTACTCCTCATGTAATGCATCTTAAGATAACTTTACTTTTAAATGTCCCTCAATTGGGGAATGGCTTAGCAAACTGTGGTATATGTATGTCATGGAACACTATTGTTCTATTAGAAACCAGGAGGTACGGGGTTTCAGGGAAGCCTGGAGGGATTTGCATGAACTGATGCTGAGTGAGATGAGCAGAACCAGAAAAACACTGTACACCCTAACAGCAACATGGGAGTGATGTTCAACCTTGAAGGACTTGCTCATTCCATCAGTGCAACAATTGGGAACAATTTTGGGCTGTCTGCAAAGGAGAGTGCCATCTGTATCCAGATAAGGAGCTGTGGAGTTTGAACAAAGTGCAAGGACTATTCCCTTTAATTTAGAAAAAAACAGATATCTTATTGTCTGATCTTGTTACCTCTTAGACTTCTCTTCTCTTCTTTAAGGATATGATTTCTCCCTCATCACACCCAATTTGGATCAATGTACAACATGGAAACAAAGTAAAGACTGACAGAGTGCTTTCCAGGGAAGGGGAAGCAAGATTGGGGGAAAAATTGTAAAACTCAAATAATATCTTTAATAAAAATAAATTTAAAAAAAAGGTAACTTTACTTTTACTGCTATATCCCACATATATTGAAATTGCAATCCATTAAAACCCCAAGATCTTTGTTAAATTAAGTATCAAATGGTTATGTCCCTCCAATTTGTAGAACAATTTGGTTTTTGCAAGGTAAATGAGGTTAAGTGGCTTGCCCAAGGCCACACAGCTAGACAATTATTAAGTGTCTGAGATCAGATTTGAACCCAGGTACTCCAGACTCCAAGGCCGGTGCTTTAACCACTATGCCACCTAGCCACCCTAAATTTGTAGAACAATTGGAACCCAAGTTTAGTACTTTATATGGATTCTTATTAAACTTCATGTTAAACTTCAACCATTGTTTTAATCTGTTGTGATCTGATTTTGTCAGCCAAGTTAGTTATTCCTCTCAGCTTTGTGTCATCTTCTAATTTGAAAAACATGCTATGTCTTTGATTATCCAATGCTTGACCTGTAGTAGGTACTTTGATTGACTGATTAATTTTTCCATCATTCAAGTTATTGACAAAAATGATGAACACAATGTAACACTCAACAAGAGCCCTACCTCCAGGTAAAAATGAACCATTAATCACTCTATTCTTTGAGTCTGGTCAGTTAACCAGCTCCAAATCCACCAAATTATGCTATCATATCTTGCTGAAGCTCTACCAGTCTAACTTCTTCACCACCAAAAAACACAAAGTTATTTTGGTTTTGGCCAATCTCCTCTTGTTTTGTTTTGGTTTTTTTTTTGCAAGGCAAATGGGGTTAAGTGGCTTGCCCAAGGCCACACAGCTAGGTAATTAAGTGTCTAAAACAGGATTTGAACCCAGGTACTCTTGACTACAGGGCAGGTACTTTATCCACTGTGCCACCTAGCCACCCCCTCCTCTTGGTTTTTTAATTATTCATAAACTCTCTCTTTAGTAGTATAGTCTAGAATTTTGCCAGACACCAAAGTCAGGTTTATATATATAACCAGGAAGTTGGAATCCTGACTTGGATGCTCACTAGACTCTGTGACCCTGAGTAAATCTCCAGACTGCTCTCAGGTCGCAAGTGGAGTTCTTCAATCTATTTCCAAGTCAGAAAGACATTGATCCAGTATTTAAAGGCTCAGTGGCTTCACCAAACTCAATTCAGAAAGTCTCATTACTAGAAAGTCAACTAGGAGATGCAGATTATTTTTCAATCATAACTACTCATGAAGACTGTGGATTAGAAGAAGCCATGGGTTCAAATCCTAGTTCTGTCACACAACCTCCCTAAGAGCTAGTTTCTTCATCTGAAAAGTTGGGAAATTGAAATGGACAACTTCTAAGGTCCTTTTGAGCATAAAAGCTAGGATTCTATAATCCTATCAAGACTCAGAGTGGTTGTGATAAGCCTATCCAAGAAGGAATATGTAGACCAGTAAAATCATGTATCTTTATGTGGAGCTCCTGTTGCTAGGAGCTAGGAAGATTCAAAGTTGAGATATCTGATCATAACCATTTATTCAAGGTCACATGAAAAGGATGTTGGGGTTTCAGAAGATTGCAAGTTAAGTATAAAGTTAACTCTGTGACATGTAGTCCCAAAACATAAGATAATACATTTAGAGCTGAAAGGGACCTTAGAGACTATCCACTTCATCACTTTCATTTTGCAGTTGTGGACATGGAGTTCCACAGAGGTGACATGACCAAATGGGATCATTTGAATCACAATGTCCAGAACTAGAGGAATGAGAATATGGTTATTCCTGGTTACTCCTCACCTGGAGTATTCTTTTCAGTTCTTAGGACCACATTTTAGGAAAAATTATTGACAAGTTGGAACATGGTTAGAGAAAGTGACCAGGAGGATGAGAGGACTGGAAATTATAGCTTGAAAGGGTCACTAAGAGGCTTAATACAATAGCATTTGCGTCTCAACAATAGGTGCTCAAGAGAGGAAATACAAGAGCCAAAGGGAAAGGGAGGTGGGGAATATGATACAAGGTATTTTTGGAACATATAATAATGATAATAATAGCTATATCATATTTTAAAGTTTTTGAAAACTTTCCCTCCACCAGCTCGCTTGAGCCTTAGTAACAATGCTGTGAAAAAAGCTCCAGGCACTGTTTTCTACATCTTTTGTCTGATCCCATTATTTCAATGAATCCCTAAAGAATTCTTAATGAGTAAACCTGCTCTCTGATAATGCAAATCTACAAGTCTTCTATAACTTAGGGGTTTAAAGAGTTGGGGGATGGAGAAGCACTGAGAGGTCAAATAATTTACCAATATGAATTTTGGAAGAGAAAGTATCTGAATACAGATTTTCCAGATTCTGAGAGTGATCTGTGCCAAACCATTTTCTCAACTAAAACATAAAGAAACTAAAGACTGATAATAGTAATAGCAAAGGTTAAAAAGAAACCACTTTAAATATGATATCTCATTTGATTTTCACAACAATCCCATTTTACAGAAGTAATTAAGAGTGTTCATGAAAGCCCAAGGTCCCTTTACTAACATTATTGAATCATAGATTTAAAGTTGTAAAGAACACTAAAGTTATCAAGATGAATACCCTTGTTTTAACAAATGAGGAAACTGAGGCTCAAGAGAGTTAACTGACTTGCCCAAGGTCACAACATGGGTCTGAGGTGGGATTTGAAGCCAGGTTTGCCTGACTTTAAATTTGGTGCTCTGTCACTGTATTGATTCTCATAATAGGTGTTAGTTTTAATTGAAAAACTAAAGAAAACTTCTAATGCAAAATAGAAACAAGTATCAATGATAATTTCATATACATACAAGAGAAATGATGGACTTCAAACTAAGAAATGAATCATTGGGATTTGAATGTCACAAGAAAGACGTCATGGTGGGAATTCCCTTACCTGGACCTTGAAAGATGCTTGGTAGGGAGGAGAGGAGAGAGTTCTAAGCTGAAGACAGCACAAGTCAAGTCACCAAGGTGGAAATGAGGAGGTTACAAAGGATATTGAAAGTCTAGCTAGAAGGATTATGATGCAGAGAAGTGAGAGATGCATTTGGATAAATCATTTGGAGCTAATTGATCAGAGTTTAAAATGTTAGACTGAAGACTTTGGTTGCACTTTAAGCAAGGGATAGGCAAAGTGAAAGTGATCATTCAGAAAGGTTAATGGAATAAGGAGAAGGGAGATGTAGCATAGCCAATGGAGAGCTGGCCTTGGAGTCAAGAAAACCTGAATATCAACTGCTCATAGGTAGGGTGAACTAATATAAGAAAAATGACAATTCTACCAAAATTAAACTACTTGCCTAGTGCCCTACCAATCAAAATTCCAAAGCATTACTTTAATGAGTGAGAAAAAATTATAAGTAAATTCATATGGAGAAATAAAAAGTTGCGAATTTCCATGGATTTAATGAAAAAAAGTGCAAAAGATGACTTAGCTCTACCAGATATAAAATTATATTATAAAACATCAGTCACCAAAACTGTCTGGTATTCGCTAAGAAAAAAGAGTGGTGGATCAGTGAAATAGACTAGGTGCAGTGCAATAGCAGGAAATGATTACAGTAATCTGCTGTTTGATAAACCCAAAGAGTCCAGCTATTGGGATAAAAACTCTCTCTTCGATAAAAACTGTTGGGAAAATTGGAAGTTAGTATGGAAGAAACTTAGATTAGACCAACACCTCACACCCTATACCAAGATAAGATCAAAATGGATACAGGATCTAGACATAAAAAACAATATTATAAGCAAACTAGAAGATCAAGGACTAGTTTACCTGTCAGATCTATGGAAAGGGAAGCAGTTTATGACCAAAGAAGAGATGGAGAGCATCATTAAAAACAAACTACACAATTATGATTACATTAAATTAAAAAGCTTTTGCACAGACAAAACCACTGTAACCAAGATCAAAAGAAATGTAGTAAATTGAGAAACAATTTTTGCAACTACTATTTCTGACAAAGGACTCATTTCTAAAATATACAGAGAACTAAGTCAAATTTAAAAAAAAAACAAAATAAGTCATTCTCCAATTGACAAATGGTCAGAGGATATGCAAAGGCAAGTTACAGATGAGGAAATCAAAGCTATCCATAGTCATATGAATAATTGCTCTAAATCACTACTTATTAGAGAAAATGCAAATTAAAGCACCTCTGAGGTACAACCTCACACCTCTCAGACTGGTCAATATGACCAGAAAGGACAATGATCAATGTTGGAAGGGATGTGGGAAATCTGGGATACTAATACATTGTTGGTGGAGCTGTGAACTCATCCAACCTTTCTGGAGAGCAATTTGGAATTATGCCCAAAGGGCAACAACAATGTTCATACTCTTTCATCCAGTAATACCACTAATGAGTCTATACCCTGAAGAGATTATGAAAAAAGGTAAAAACATCACTCGTACAAAAATATTCATAGCAGCCCTGTTTGTGGTGGAAAAGAATGAGAAATTAAGTGAATGCCCTTCAATTGGGAAATGGCTTAACAAACTGTGGTATATGTATGTCATGGAACACTATTGTTCTATTAGAAACCAGGAGGGATGGGAATTCAGGGAAGCCTGGAAGGATTTGCATCAACCTATGCTGAGCAAGATGAGCAGAACCAGAAGAACACTGTACACCCTAACAGCAACATGGGGGTGATGATCAACCTTAATGGACTTGCTCATTCCATCAGTACAACAATCAGGCACAATTTGGGGATTTCTGCAATGGAGAATGCCATCTGTATCCAGAGAAAGAATTGTGGAGTTTGAACAAAGACAAAAGACTATTACCTTTAATTTTTTAAAAAACTGTTATCTTATTATGTAATTTTTGCTATTATACTTTAGTTTGCTTCCTTAAGGATATGATTTTTCTCTCATCACATTCAACTTAGATCAATGCATACCATGGAAACATGTAAAGACTAACAGACTGCCTTCTGTGGGGGATGGGAGGAAGAAAGCAAGATTATGGGAAAATTGTAAAATTCAAAATAAATAAAATCTTTCCAAAAAAATCACAGTTCTGGTACCTATCCCTATCCTTCCAGGACAAAAGGTATTAGGCTGTGAGATCAAAAGACTACAGTAGAAATAAGCTAGAAGGGTAATAGAAATTCCAAGAATAAGATGATGTGGAGTTCAAAATCATATTTTAGGGCTAAATGGAACCTTAGTTCTAGCGCTCAAGTAGTCATGCATTTCAATGTCTCCGGGGGGGGGGGGGAATATTTGAAAAAATATAAGGCATTATTCCTGTTTGATAAACATCTTTAAAGATTTAAAGTCATTTAAAGAAGAATGACCATTTTGGTTCCCACTATAAATACATAAACAGTTAACCAAGATCCAATTTTTCAAAGTTTAAGCAATGTTGAACAAACTTTCATAATTCCAATAATATCTGTCACATAAAATCAAAGACAAAAAGTATATTGAGGACTAGAACATTTGGAGAATACATCAGCATGCTCACTTGATGCAAATTTCCTATGTGGCAGAGATTGGAGAGAAGATTCCAGAAGGGTTACAAGAAATATAATGAAAGTCCTTTGGAGATTCATTGAAATGCTAGTAATCTATTTGTTCTAGGTTTTTAATCATATGATGAATTAATCTTTTTTTAGTTTATTTATATTTATTTTATTTTTGTACAAATGATGTTTGCTTGTATACATTATTAAAATATTCTTGTTTAAGAGTAAACATAATACCCCCTCCCCCAGAAAAATATAGACCCTCATGAGCAATAAAGTAAAGGAAAGAAGAAAATGTTAGTAATAATAATAATAATAATAATAATAATAATAATAATAATAATAGGGGCAGCTAAGTGGCACATTGGACAAAGCACCTGCCCTGGAGTCAGGAGCACTGATTGAAGTTACAAAACTGAAACTGGTGAAACCTAAAAATCTTCTACCCTTTGTTTATTGTTTGCTCACTCTAGGTTTGACTGCTTAATATACAGCATCAAGTGAAATATAATTCTGTAAAGGGAGAGGCCATGGGCCCTCTTCTCTCCAAAGTCATTAGGTAGTCTGATGAACCATATGTTTTCAAAGGTCAGGAAAGCAAGTTTCCATGAATCCTGGAATTTCAGCATCCAGATTCTATAACCAACTCAGTATCAATGCCACAGGAAGCGAAAGGAACCTTAGAATTCAGCCTAGAAATTGTTAAGATAAGCACTCCTTCAGAAGAGATGCTGTATTTAGATATAAACTTGGAAGGCACTTTAGCTAAGTCTGAACCCACTCTCCCTAGAGAGGATAGGGGAAAATATGTGCCTGAGATATTGGAAGAAAATTTTGTACTTATGTTATTACTTATCTTTAAATTCCTCCTTAGTAAGAGCTAACATGGTAAATGGTTTAAAATAACTGGGATACAAGTCACTGCTACCTATCAGTGCAAAAACACAGAAGATTCCCAAGTTAAAACCTTGAGGGAAGGATATAGCAGATTTGAATCTGCAAAAATGAGTCAGTTATTTGCTACAAAAGATTTGGGTAAGAATGATGAAAAGCCATTGAGTTATTCTTCTGATAAGATATGACAGGTTCTGAAAAGGGAAATATAGGGGTGTGGAGAGAAAAAGAAGACACATTCAGTTCCATCATACTTTGTGACCATTTGAAAAGAAATATTGTTCAACATTGACCAGAAGATTTCTTAGATCATGTTTCTTGACCTCAAACAACTTCTGGGACAACCTCTACTATAAATTGTGTGTGTGTGTGTGTGTGTGTGTGTGTGTGTGTGTGTGTGTGTATACATACACATATATATGTCAGTAGCATCAGTTTTCTCCTATTATCTACTCTCTTCATTACCTTAATACTATTACTATTACAGTCCGTGACAATTCTTCCATCCTTTTTCAATTGAACCTACAGCCACCAACTGGTATTAAAGCATTTACCATGCTAGGGACTTAGAAATTCAAAGATGAAATAAAAAACAATGATGCCTCTCCTCAAAGAGCTTACATTCAAATGGGGTGGGGGGAGGCGGTAGTAATATTTACACAGAAAAGAATATACACAATAGATTTAGGAGAAGGAATTGACCATTAAGAGGAATAGGAAAGAATTTCTGTTAGAGATGAAAAAATGAGCTAAGCCATCAAAGAAACTAGAAATTTGAAAAAGTGAAGGAGTACATTCTTAGAGGTGAGGACAAGTTCAAGAGTAGACAATAGTGTCTGGAGATTAGCAAGTAAACCAGTTTGTTTTGGAACAAAAAATATGTTGAAGGAGAAATAAGTTATTACCTTGGAAAAGTAGAGTCTCTACCTTATTATTTAGTCATCATTTTGTATAACCAACTCACATCCAAGTGAAACAGATAACTTCTATTTTATTCTTTTATTTTTTGGAAGGCAACAGGGTTAAGTGGCTTGCTCAAGGCCACACAGCTAGGTAATTATTAAGTGTCTGGAGTCAAATTTGAAGTCAGGTCCTCCTGTCTCCAGGGTCAGTGCTCTATCCACTGTGCCACCTAGCTGCCCCCCCCAGATCACTTATAACAGGTAATACATTATTCTTGTCTCTTTCACAATATATTTTTGATGGCAAAGGTCTTAGAATCCCTTGCAAAAATCATAGAATGGAAAAGGTTTAAAACCATTCTTTTACAAATACCAGTCCATTTGAAAAAAAAAACTTTTATGTAACAGTTCTGTTGTATTAATAAGGATATTAAAGTAATTGGGCTTTTGAGATAAAGAAACTAGGGTACTATTATGGAAAATACATCCAAAGAAAAAACCATGAAGTATGAATGCAGAGCAAAGCATACTGTGTTCATTTTTTTAAATTACTTTTGTTTTTTCTTTCTTTCTCATGAACTATTCCCCTTAGTTCTAATTTCTCTTTCACAATGTGATTAATATGGAAATATCTTAAATATGAATGTATATGTACAACCTATATAAGATTGTCCTTTGCCATGAGTAGGGGGAGAGAAGAAAGGGTGGTAAAAATATGGAACAAAAAAGTTTGCTAAAGGATGAATGTTGGAAATTATCCTTGCCATGTAATTGGAAAAATAAATAAAATTTCAAAAAATAAGAAAGAAAGAAACTAAGGTGCAGTGGAATTAAATCACAATATCCTGGAGCTTGCCAGAACAATAGAAATCCATGGAATAGTAATATGAGATGGAAGGGACCTTGGAGATCACACAGCAAGCACTTAAAAATGTTTTTATATTCATTCATTTGATCTAAACTTCTTATTTTACCTGTCAAATAGATAGTAAATATCAGGGTCAGAATTTGAACACAGGTCCTATAATTCCCGAATTTCTGTTGTTTCTACTACCCTATTTCATTATAATTTAGTTTCCTCATTTTAAAGATGAGAAAACTGGAGGTAGAGTCAAGATAATGGAGTAAAGGCAGGGACTCTCCTGAGTACTCCCCCATACTACTCCAATACCTTTAATTAATGACTCTAAACAAATTCTACAGTGGCAGAAGCCACCAAAAGATGAGTGGAAACAATCAGTTCAAGAAAACTTAGAATATAAGGCAGGAAGAGAGAGGAGCACAGAGCAAGTGGGCTATACCAGAGTGAACCTGTTCCAGCAATTCAGAAAGAGACAGTAGAACACCTGAGTCAGTGGCAGCGGTGGTGGTTTTCAGTCTTCTCAGTCCAGAGATTACCAAGGACTGAGAAGACCTAAAACCACCATCACTGCCACTGACTCAGGGGTGACAACAGGTGAGACTGGAGCACAGTCCACTGCAATCCTCAGCAGCACAGACCTGACCCCAGCAGACCAGTAACAGACCTAGGGAGCCACTGAAACAGCAGTGGCAGCTTCTTACAGAGCTTTCAGCCCTCATACAGTAAGTGTTCAGAGGAAATTACTGGGGTCTTTTTTTATATCACTGAGGCAGGACTCTGTTGCTTTGCCCATAATCAGATCTGGTGCAGTCTGGGGTTCCATTTTCAGTTCCAGAGCAGGGACCCTCCTCACAGTTCCAAGACAAATAGGATGCTGACCCACAGACCAGAGCATAGGCCAGGAGAGTAGCACAAACCTCTTCTTAGATCATGAGACCTTAGAAGAATTGAAATTGCAGGTTCCTAGAAGTATCTTGGAAACAGTTACAAAAATCCCCAAAAGCTTGGGACAGTTCATTCTCACCCTGGAAGCAGAGCCCTATCTTAACAAATTCAAGTCATAGATTGGGAAAATGAGTAAACATCAGAAGAAACAAAATATGACCATAGATAGTTATTCTAGTCATGAGAAAGATCAAAATACACAATCAGAAGAAGAAAACAAAGTCAAATCATCTACATCCAAAGTTTCCATGAAAAATATAAATTGGTCTCAGGTCATGAAAGAGCTCAAAAACCATTTTGAGAACCTAGTAAGGGAGATAGAAGAAAAATTGGGAAGGGAATTGAGTGATGCAGGAAAAATCATGAAAACCAAATCAGCAGCTTGGTGAATGAGATGCAAATAATTATTGAAGAAAATTACATCTTAAAAACCAGACTGGTTGGGGCAGCTAGGTGGCGCAGTGGATAGAGCACCAGCCCTGTTGTCAGGAGTACCTGAGTTCAAATCCAGCCTCAGACATTTAATAATTACCTAGCTGTGTGGCCTTGGGCAAGTCACTTAACCCCATTTGCCTTGCAAAATCCTAAAAAACAAAACTATACTGGGTCAAATGGGAAGGTCTATGAGGAGAAGAATGCCTTAAAAAGCAGAATTGGCCAAATGGAAAAGGACATACTAAATCTCCCTGAAGAAAATAATTCCTTAAAATATAAAATGCAGCAAAGGGAAGCTGATGACTGTGAGAAATCAAGAAACAATAAAACAAAACCAAAAGAAGGAAAAACTAGAAAAAAATGTGAAATCTTATTAGAATAATAACTGCCCTGGAAAACAGATCCAGAAGAGATAATTTTAAAATTACTGGACTACCTGAAAGCCAGGATCAAAATAAAAAGGTCTAGACATAGTTTTTCAAGAAATTATCAAGGAAAACTGCCCTGATATTCTAAATGCAGAGGGTAAAATAGAAATTGAAATAATCTACCAATCACCTCCTGAAAAAAAAAAAAAGATCCCAAAATAAAAACTGCTCAGAATGCTATAACCAAATTTCAGAGTTCACAGATAAAGGAGAAAATATTGCAAGTAGCCAGGAATAAACAATTCACCTATCATGGAGCTAAAGTCAAAATAACACAAGATTTAGTAGCTTCTGCATTAAGAGATTATAGGCAGGGCGGCTAGATGGCGTAGTGGATAAAGCACCAGCCCTGGAGTCAGGAGTACCTGAGTTCAAATCCGGTCTCAGTCACTTATAAATTACCTAGCTGTGTGGCCTTGGGCAAGCCACTTAACCCCGTTTGCCTTGCAAAAACCTAAAAAAAAAAAGGAGAGAGATCATAGGGCTTGGGATATGATATTCCAGAAGACAGAGACAAAAGAACTTGTATTACAACCAAGAATCAACTATCCAGAAAAATTGAACATATTCTTTCAGGAGGAAAGATTGACAGTCAATGGAATAGGGGACTTCTAAACTTTCCTCATGAAATGACCAGAGCTGAATAGAAAATTTGATCTTCAAATATGAGACTCCAAATGAAGCATAAAACAAGGTAAACAGGAAAGTCAAATCATAGGGGGATCTAATGATATTGAACTGCTTATATTTCTGCATGGGAAGATAATGTTAATAACTCAAATGAACTTTCTCATTTATTAAAGCAGTTAGAAGGAGCTTACATAGATAAAGCACAGGTGGGAGTTGAGTTTAAAGGGATAAAATATTTTTAAAATGGAGTTCATGGGTGAGAGGGGAATGTATTGGGAGAAAAGGAAAGAGGAAGGTAGAATGGGGTAGAAGAGGCAAGAAAAAGCTTTTGCAGGAGTGGAAGAGGGGAGAGGTGAGGGAGAGTGAGGGAGCTTTCTTCTTATTTAAATTGTCTCAGAGAGTTAATAATATACATATTCAATTGGATATAGAAATCTATCTTACCCTAGAGGAAAATAGGAGAGGAAAGGGATGGGGGTAGGGGTGGGGGAAATGATAGAAGGGAGGCATTGTTGGAAGAGTTGTAAAGTGATACAACAATTCTGTAGAGCAATTTCAAATTATGACCAAAGGGCCATAAAACCATGCCTAATCCTTGAGCTAGTAGTGCTACCATGAGATTTTTGGACCAAAAGAGATGAAAACAGGAAGGAAAAGGACATAGATAGATAGATAGATAGATAGATGATATAGAGATAGAGATAGAGATAGATAGATATAGAAATAGATATTTATAACAATTCTTTTCTACTAGCAAGAAACTGGAGATTGAGGGGATGCCCAGTGGTTGGAGAATGACTGAATAAACTGTGGTATATGACTATGAAGAAATACTATTCTGTTATAGTAAAAAACCTACATGAGCAGATGCAATGAGAAATGTGCTATATACAAAGTAACAGCAATGCTGTAGGATGATCAGAGGTGAATGACTTAACCTTTTCTCAATAATACTAACTCTAAAGTTGTAGTAAAGAATAAATCTATCCCAAAGACAGACCTGATGATGTCTGAATATATATTGGTGCATACTTTTTCATATATATATATATATTATATATATACTATATATTTTTCTTGAGTTTTCTCTTTTCTGGTGGGGGGAGTAATGTTTATTCTTACTACATGATTATTGTGGTAATTTTTTTCATGATTACACATTTCTACCCTATATCAAATAACTTGCTTTCTCAATGGGGGGTATTGGGGTGGGAGGAAGGAAGAGAATTTGGAACTCAAAGTTTTAAAAGTGAATGGTAAAATTTGCTTTTGCATGTAACCAGGGGGAAATAAAATAAAATAGGGGAAAAAGATAAGGAAACTAACTCTCAGAAGTTAATTATCGCAGGGTATGGACTAGATTATCAAGGTTCTCTTAAGTGATTTTAAATTTTTGAAAAGCAACTAATGAACCGGTCTACATGTTGAGAAGTCATGTAACTCAACTTATCAGAAGACAATACTTAACTATTTCCTATATAAAAATCTTTATTCATATGCATTCTAAACCACAAATGCCTCACTTAAAAACTTACCTCTCCAAACCCTTCTTATGGTACAGAAGTAACCCTAAGTTCCCCACACTATGCTCTTAAGCTCTGACAAATCCTATACCAAGTTAGAAAATCTTTAAGAATGGATAAAATAATAAACGGTGTGTCTTTTATTTAAAGACCAACCTAGAGAAGTTCATCTCCAAGATCATCTGAGAGTGACAATTGTTCTTGATACAGTAAGTCTCAAAGATATTTTTCTAAGGTATTAAGTGATTTCAATCTATAGTAATGAAGAAAAGAGCCACACCAAGAAAATCACAACTTCCTAAAAGAGATCTAAATTTGATTTATATCATGGTTTTGCCCTTTATTATCTGCGTGATCTTGGGCATGTACCTTCACCTGTGTCTCAAATGCTTTATCAACAAAATGAGGGTATATAATTAATAACAAAAATCTTGGAACATAGAATTTCAAAGATGGAAAGAAGCTCAGTGACCACTACTAAAACAAAAACAAACAAAAAACCCCTTCATTATTAAAGACCCAATAAATGGTCAACTACCCTCCAATTGAAGACCTCGAATCTGGTATAATTGATCTCTAAGGTCCTTTCCAGGCCTAAAATTCTATAGTACCTATGATTTATTTATAAAATTAAAGATGATTAAAAGTTGGAGGTTGGCTAACTGTACCAAAAGGGAAAATACTCACTCACCTATGAGGTCACAGATCCATCAAAGTAAAATCACATGTACATACTTTACACAGTAATAAGGGGAATGTGAGACAAAAACAGGCTTGGAGATTGTCAACATTCTCATAAAAAAAAAATCAAGAATTGACTGAGAAATAATAAGTAATAGTTTCCTGAGCACATTCTATCTTGAAGATCTTCTGTTATTTTATTTATTTAATTTCTTCTGAAAAAGCATCTCCCCACCCCAACAAAACAAATTACCCCTTGAAAAATGAAGCTAATTTTCCATTGAAAATAACTGCAGCTAGGGGCAGCTAGGTGGCACAGTGGATAAAGCACCGGCCCTGGAGTCAGGAGTACCTGGGTTCAAATCCAGTCTCAAACACTTAATAATTACCTAGCTGTGTGGCCTTGGGCAAGCCACTTAACCCCATTTGCCATGCAAAAAATTAAAATAAATAAATAAATGAATAAATAAACAAATAAATAAACAAAGGAAGGAGAAGGAAGGAAGGAAGGAAGGAAGGAAGGAAGGAAGGAAGGAAGGAAGGAAGGAATAGAAGTTAGGAAGATCTGACTTTGAATACTGCCTCAGACAGTGACTAGCTGTGGGACTACTCAATCTCTCAGTTTCAGTTTCTCCATCTCTAAAATGGAGACAAAAACAACACCTACTTCACATTGTTGTGGTGAAGACCAGATGAAATGACACAGGTAAAGTAATTTGTAAACGTGCAAGCAGCAGCAACAGCATTGTCACAAAATGCAACCTACCAAGAAACACAAAATACAGCTACAAAACACACTTTACAACAATATAAGGAAAACTGATACACCATTTACATAGAAAAATTAGAGGAAAATAGAGGAGGTATCTTGAACAATTCTGGCTGAAGGGAGAATTCTTAACTAAACAAGGAATTAAATGATAATAAAAAGAAAATGTCTGAATTACATCAAAATACAAAACCTTTGTAATTAATAAGCAAAATTAGAATAAAGTCAAAAGAGAAAGAAGTCAATTAGAAAAAATTATCCCTAGCAATTATTATTGATAAAGGTCTAATAGTCCTTTGATACCAATATGTAAACAAAAGAATAATTCTCTAGGTATGAACAGGTGGTCTTCAAAAAAAGCAACACAAGTCATCAACAAACATATGAAACAATGTTCCAAATTATGACATTGAAACAAATGGGGAAAGATGACAAAAGGCAAGAACAGTAACTGTTAGATGAATTTTAGGAAAATAAAAATATTTGTAGGGGAGCTGTGGATTGGTCCAGCTGTTCTGGCAATAATTCAAAATACTAGAAAAATCACTAAACTACAAATCTATGGACCCAGAGACAAAATTTTCAAGAAGCTTAAAGACAAAGTATAAGGAAATATCTATATAAACATATATATATGGGGGGGGGATGTATATAAACTTTTGTAGGACCAAAGAATGCAAGGTAGGTAGGTAAATGGTTAAAAAAAATACAGCATATGAATGAAAATGAATGTTATTGTGCAGAAAGAAGTGACAACTATCAACTGTTCTAAGAAATTTGAGAAGCCTGTATAAATCAATGCAAAGTTACATAAGCAAAACTATAAGAATAAATTGAGCAAAAACTACAATAATATAAAGGAAAACAACATGGAAAAGTTTCAGTACTCTAATTAAACATAATCTTGACTTCAGCATACTGATGGTAAAATCTGCCTCCTGCCTATCGGCAGAAAGATGGTAAACAATAGGTGCAGAAAATTATAAGCAAATATACTTGTGAGTGGGTATCTATATATATCTATATATCTGCATTCATATAGCATACATGTGTGTATAAATGCATGTAAGTACATATATGTGCATATCTATATATGTATGTATATATACATGTGTGTGTTTGTGTGTGTATGATATTTGTCCTTCATTCACAAAGAAGATCACATCAGGGAGGTGACTTGAGTGAGGGGATGTTGTACCAAATCACTTTCTACTTAGGACTCCTCTGAGTCCAGTGTCCAGATTTGAAGCAGAATGACAGCAGATAGCCCTGGATAAGAGACAATCAGGGTTAAGTGACTTTCCCAAGGTCACATAGCTAGTAAGTGTCAAGGCCGATTTGAACTCTGATCCTCCAGACTCCAGGGCTGTATCTACCTAACTGCTCAGATGTGTTTGTGTGTGTGTGTGTGTGTGTGTGTGTGTGTGTGCGTGTGTGTGTGTGTGCGCGCGTGTGTGTGTGTTCATATATATACATATATATGAACACACACACACGCACACACATACAGGTGTGTATGTTTGTATGTATGAGTGTATGTGTTTATGTGTACATATATTACATGTATGCATGTGTTATATGTTACATAAATTACACATGTACACATATATTATATAAATACATCTATGTATATATATTTATATTATATATAGCTTCAACATGATGAATATGTTGATTTGTTTTGTTAAATGTATTTATTTGCTACATGGTAGGAATGATAAGGCTAGGGTGGTGTAAGTCCTTGAGAAAGAACAGTGGCATAAATAAATAAATAAATAAGATGAGCATCAAGAAATAAAAAGAATAGAGACAATTAGGAATGAAGCTATTAGGGGTGGCTAGGTGCTGCAGTGGATAGAGCACCAGCCCTGGAGTCAGAAGTAGCTGAGTTCAAATCCGGCCTCAGACACTTAATAATTGCCTAACCGTGTGGCCTCACTTAACCCCATTGCCTTGCAAAAAAAAAGAAAAAGAAAAAAAAGAATGAAGCTATTTTTCCATGGATCACAGTGGTCTTGAACCTCCATGTGAGGAAGTATCCAGGTCAGTCACACTCACTTCAGAATCGACTCCTTCCCATCTTCAGCTCCCTTTTCTGTGTCACTTTCCCCCATTAGAGTATAAGCTCTCCGGAGACAAATTCTCTTTCTTTTTGCTTATATTGGTATTACTGACATAGCTCCTGATACAAAGTAAATACTTAATAAATATTTTCTCCAACTTAAAGTTTTAAAGTGAAAGTATGAGTTAAATATATATATATATATATATATATATATATAAACCCATTTTCCAATGTCATTTTAATGTATTTATCAAAAAAGGGAAGGAGGGTTGGTTGTTAAAGGACATCATACCTTCTTTCCTTTAAGAAATACATAACATCTATATTATAATATCTATGTTATGACATTTCCTTATTCTTGATTATGCTCTGAAAGCATAGCCCCCATTCTGATTCATATCAAATAGTGACACATTCTCCCACTCTCACATTAGTAGGAACATTTTTGTCCTGTGACCAGATTCATATTCCTCACATGCCTATCTGTGCTCTCATTCATTTGGTACCAATACACATTGGAAACTGAAATAGATTTTATTTTAATTAAATGAGAAAATAAAATTCCCCATGATTAGACTCCAAAATATTTCAAGTTCCTGATAGGTTAATGGGGAGGATTATTATTGTTACAGTTCAATAAACATGCCGTACTTTGACATAACTGAAGGTGATGTCTATTTGGGGGGATGCAGCAGGGCTAGCTGCAGAGGGTCTTCCTTCTGAAGAGGAGGACTGACATCTTCTGGAGCCATGAAGGAACTGAAGAAGGGGAAATGGCATTTCACTCTATTCTGCAAACGACTGGGATGACATGCAGGAAAGGGAATAGAGATGGAGACAAAGGAGTTTAATGGGGCAGGATGAAAAAAAGTGTAAACTTCAGTGGGATGCTGTTTTAAGTCAATGGACTCCCAGAATCAGGACTCTAAAAAGTCCAGTGGCCTGGGATTTTCTCCTTTCTCCCTGATGATTTCTGAACATTTGAAGGACTTTTTAACATCAACCTGAATATGCCCAATATTGTCTGCTGTAGACAGAGTAGCTAGGCAATGTAGTGGATCGACTGCCAAGTCTGAAATCAAGAAGATTCATCTTTCTGAGTTCAAATCCAGCCTCAGACACTTACCAGTTGTGTAATCCTGGGTAAGTTACTTAACCCTGTCTGCCTCTGTTTTCTCATCTGGAAAATGAGCTGGAGAAGGAAATGGCAAGCCACTCTGGCATCTTTGCCCCCCCCCCAAAAAAGCAAATGGGATCACAAAGAATCAGACATGACTGAAAAAAAAACTGAAAACAATTATCAATAAGACTGACAAGTAAGTGACAAGATCCAGTTTTTTGGCAGTTCCATGCAACTGATTTTACTCACAAAACAGTACAATCACTGATATTGTTTGCTCCCAGCCCAGATCTTAAAACTGAATCAACAAAAATCCTTAGAATTAAGAGTAGAATTGGAGATTAGTATTAATTGCAATGAATATGACACTGATTGAATGAGGGGGAAATAACTTGTTTCCTGCCCACACACTGGAACACCTAGTACAAAGTAGCCTAAGTTTGGTTAGTGAATTCATGTTATTTAGAAACTTATATAGAACCAACATGAAGGTGCCCATATAAATGGACTGGTGAAGTAGATAGGGTGAAGTAGTGGTGAAGATAGTGGTGAATTAGATAGAGTGCCAGGTGTGCTTCTCTTTCTCTTCTTACTGAATTCAGATCTGGCCTCTGACTCTTTTTTAGTTGTGTGACCCTGGGCAAGTCACTTAACCTATCCGCCTCAGCTTCCACTTCAGTTTCTTTGCCAGGAAACCCCCAGATAGGATCATCGAGAATCAGACACAACTGAAATAACTGAACAGCAACAAACAAAATGTTCATTCTAGTGCTAATATTAAATGTTGTGTGACCATAGACAAATAACATCATGAGAGAATGTAAGTTCAGCACAAATCCAACCCTAGAATCCATGTAATCAGTCACATACTATAGTCTTCATTCAGTGACCAAAGTGCATCGTATTTATTGTTTGTCAGCACTGATGTCTAATTGGTATCTGGAAGTAACAGCAAGGTCCTTGAAATGAGTCTATTACCACAAAAGTAAACACATATTCTCTTTCTTTATGTGCTTCTCTTTCTCTCTGTATTTTTCTCTCCAGGTATTTTTTCCAGACTGAAAAAAAAAGAAGATATTTTCACTTTACTTTTTCTATTATTTGACTAGTCTAATTGGAAAATAGAAATGATGTGTTTTACACAATAGATTCATTTTCTTTTTGTATGGATGCATCCCTCATATGATTATAAAACTAAGAAGACCCAGAAAGCCCATTTCATCCCATCCTGATTTTACCAGTAAAGAAAATGAGACCCAAGGAAGAGAAAGACTTGCTGAAGCATTATAGGACTAGAAAATGGCCAAAGAATTCCAGTACTGGTCTCTTATCCCCAATCCAGCATTCCCTCTACTATAACACAAAATGGCAAGCCACTTTGGCATCTTTGCCCCCCCCCAAAAAAAAGAACACAAAATAACATATTATGCGTTGTAGTAAGGGAAATATTTGCAAATTCTATCACCACAAGTCCAAGGATCAAGAAGCATTGTACTGCTCTTAAAAAGAAGTTGTGACCTCTGGAGTGCTTACTGCCAGGTCGTGATTAGTGCAACTAATAAAGCCTCAGAAGTGCTCCATGTATTCAAATTTATACCACTCTAAGTTATAGTTAAGTAAAACATGATAATTGGTTTGAGCTCAATAGAAATATGTAGTGTTACTGTAGTCAATTTTATAAAAGGATACAAATCCTCATCATCCGACTAACAACATGATTAAAAATATTGTAATCTCTGCCTTTTGAGTTAATGTTCAAGGCAAAAGGTCAGATAGTAAGTATAAATACTTTCTCTAAATAATCAAATTCCTCTCTTAAAACCTTTGTCAGACTGGATTTCACACTCAATACTACCATCTAGTGGTTGTAAAAAGCCGATCAGTATTTGTTTTTTTCTTTTTTTAATTTCTGAAGATGTGACAAGTGAGTTAGTAAACATTTGACTCCATTACCCATCCCCACCGCCCCCAATTGGTATTCTGTGGGTTCTGCTCCCTGGTGTTGTAGGAACCTGAGCCCAGTACTAATACTGGATTTCTGGGATGGTGACAACTATGGGGAGAGGCATAGAACAGAAGAGGAAAAAAGGATTTATAAAGTACCTACTATATGCTAGGGGAAGCTAGGTGGCACAGTAGACAAACTACCAGACACTGAGTCAGGATAACTCTTACAAGCTGTGTGACCTTGAGCAAGTCACTTCATCCTGTTTGTCTCAGTTTCTTCACCTGTAAAATAAGATGGAGAAGAAAATGGCAAACCACTCCAGTATTTTTGCCATATGGAGCCATAAATAATTGGACACATTGGACAAACGACTGAACAACTATGAACCCAACAATGTGATAAGCATTTAGGAGATATTATCTCATTTGGTCCTCCCAACAACCATGGGAGGTAAAAGATGATGATGATGATGATTATCATTATTGTCATTGTTATTATCATTCCCATTTTACAATGAAGGAAACTGAAACAAAAAGAGGTTAAGTGACTGCCCAGAATCACATAGCTGGTAAATATCTGAGGAATTGAGCTCATGACTTCCTGACCCAGATCCAGAAGAACTTTTACCATTGCAGCAGATTAAGTAGACAATGGTAAAGGAACAATAAATCAAAAAAATGTTAGGAACAAGATAAAATAGGTAGTCACCTATAGAGTATTATTTCCAGGATGCCAAAGCAAGAACTCTTACCCTCCAAATGTATTTTCTGCCTTTTAGTGTTTAAATAGTCTTCATTTAGATATTCATTCATTCACTCAGACCTTCATGTTCCCAGTAAATAAAAACACATAGGAGTGATAAAACATTAAATATTGTTACTTCTATTCAATATTTATGAAGAAGTGCTTGGCATTTAAGGGGGCAGCTAGGTGGCATAATGGTTAGAGTGCCAAGCTTGAAGTCAGGAAGCCATCTTCCTGAGGTCAAATCTAGCTTAAGATATGTGACCCTGGGCAAGTCATTTAGCCCAGTTTGTCTCAGTTTTCTCATATGTAAAATGAACTGGAGAAAGAAAGGGCAAGCCACTCCAGCATCAAGCCAAGAAAAGCCCAGATGAGGTTAAGAAGAATCAAACACAACTGAAACAGCTAAACAACAAATAAATTAGCATTTAAAGCTCTTCATAACCTGGTATCTTCCCTTGAAAGAAGGGAGTAATTTCATTTTTGTCTTTACTTTCAGAATTAAGCAATTGTTCTGAAAATAATACAAGGATTTGGGTCATCTACAGGCTTTATACAAGTCCACTGTGACAAAGGGTAGCCACCAATGCTAATGTGACTTTAATCTACATTAAGAGGGGCATAGTTTCTAGGAATAGGGAAGTGATATTCTTTTTCACTATTCTCTTTCCTGGTCAGATATTATCTGCAGCATTGTGTTTACTTTGAGATACCTCAGTTTAAGAGGACATTGATATGCTAAGGAGCATTCAAGGAAAGAATCTTTTGAAGAAATCTTTAGATAAGATCTTAGGGACATACTTGTTGTCTTCAAATATTTGAAAAGCTGTTATGTCAGTAAAGGAATTTGGTTTGTTCTCTTTGTTCTCAGAAAGCAGGATCAGATACAAGAGGTAGAAGTAGCAAAAAAGGCTCTCTAAGGGCGGGGACAGAAATAAAAATTTATGTACCACCAAGTTTCACTATACAAGTATTCTCTCATTTGATTCTCACAACATCCCTATGAAGAAGGTAATTATGAATCTCATTTTACAGTTGAAGAAACTGAGGCAGAAAGCGGTTAAATGCTCTTCCAGGTTTACATAGGTAGTAAACAAAGAAGCACAATTTGAATTCGGGTCTTTCAGACCCAGAACTCTAGCTACTTCACTACTTAATTGTCTCTAAAGGGCAGCAGAAGCCTGCCTTAGAGTTGGCATAGGGGTGGGGGGTGATTTCAGAAGCAAATGGCAGGTTGTCTGGAGTTGATGGATGGAAAACATGATCTAAGGCCAAGTAGGTAACAGTGGGTTAGGTATGTTTGCATTTAATCAACAATCATGCTGCTCCATCTTCAGGACAGTGTTCCAAAAATGAATAAATTAAGTTCCTCCTCACCCCAACCTCTACTGGGGAAGTTGAGTTATAGTTTCTTGCCATTTTGGTCTGCAGGGTCTCTTCAGAAAGAGGAGGGTATACCCAAGAGAGATGACAAGATGTTCAGAATGGATATATGTACAAAGCAATGACATAGAACTATGCTTCACAAATATCAATATGATGACTGTGCAAAAAGGGAACATTTTTAATCATGTTTTTTTGAGGGTAGACTTTAAAGGGGAAGGGATGTGATGGGGGATAGATAGATAGATTATTATCTACCTATAGGGTAGTACCTTTATTTTTTAGTGAAGTACCACCAGAAGGGGGTTAAAATTCAAAAAACAAACTAAGATCCTTGGTGAGAGTGATAATTCTGACTAATAATAACTCAGATTCATATAATTTTTTACAATTTTCAGAGCACCTTTGTCACAAAAAAAGTTTCTATTAAGCTAGGAAGTACAAGTTGAGATGATTGAGAAGCCTAAGAGACAAGAGTTTTTGAGAATTAATAATCAATTTATTAATTAGACTAGCAAATAATAAATTGATGTGACTAATTTCTCTCAATAAAGAGACTCACCTTGGAGATAACTGAATGCTTAAATATTCTAGGAAAAGTAGGTATTCCCAGGGGTGGCTAGGTGGCACAGTGGATAAAGCACCGGCCCTGGAGTCAGGAGTACCTGGGTTCAAATCCAGTCTCAGACACTTAATAATTACCTATCTGTGTGGCCTTGGGCAAGACACTTTACCCCATTTGCCTCGCAAAAACTTAAAAAAAATCCACTTATGAAAAGTAGGTATTCCCAACAGGCAGAAGTCTATCTCAGTTGGTGAATAATCATTGAAGAGGTAGAAGCTCCTTCCCTTAGAAATATGACTTGATGTGATGCAGCTGCCTCCAGTGATTTGAACAAAGAGATTTATCTCCCCCAGAATACTTTGCAGTTGAACACATGGCCAGAATTCATCTAGATTAGATTCTCTTTAGCCTTTAATCAGAAATAAACTCTCCCACCCCAAAATAGAGAAGATAGAGGAGAATGGTCCTGGAAGGACAAAGCAATTTCATCAGACTTAGTCTTTAAAAACTGTTTGACCAAGAAGCACTAGTCTTTAAATAAGAAACTAAAAAGAGATAAAAGTCTGGACTCCAATATTAATATCTGGTTATGACTAGAAAATTAATAATTTCTCTAAAATTGTTGTTTTCACTTGACAAATTTGGAAACTAAGCTTCAGAGACGTTAAATGACTCAAGGTCACCTGGATAATGACAGAGCTGGGATTCAAAGCTGCTTCATTTTGAAAATGGCATAAGTAATATTTCATTTGTCTAGGCAAGACTATTAGTGATATTTTATAACATGGGAAGGGGACAGGCACCAGGAATGCAGAGTCAAGGTCATTATCTGTGAGGAGATCAGGATCTTTGATAATATAGCTATGATAATAGGAATGAAGAGCAAAAAACACCCTACTCTGGTCTAACCAAATGCTTCCATGAGATTTTTTTAAAAAGGCATAAGCTAATTTGAATGGCCTATTGCCTGTTGCCTGGGTCATGACAGGAACTGAAAGGAATTCACTTGCCTTGCTCAGTTTGGCATTAGTACTATGGTGTTTTTTTTTTTTAAATAAAGAACAGTCATGGCCAGCTAGGTGGCACAGTGGATAGAGCACTGGTTCTGGAGTCAGGTGTACCTGAGTTCAAATCTGACCCCAGACACTTAACTATTACCTAGCTGTGTGACCTTTCCACCCATTGGCTTGCAAAAAATCTAAAAAACAAAAGAAAATTACTTAACTTCTAATAAAGAACAGTCAAAAATAAAAGGTCTTGACTACCACTTGAGTCACAGGTAAAGTAGTTGAAATTAACAAAAGAGATAAATAAATTGATTAGCCCACTGCCATTTTGACTCCATAGATTTTTGTTTGGTGTTTTTTTGCTTGCTTTTTTTTATAAATAGGGAAAGTTTAAGGGGAGGAGGAAGGTTATATTCAGAGTTGAAGAGTGTAAAACACAAAATGTATTACTAAAACTTCTTTTTAAAGGCAGAATCAACCTTAGATGAGGACATCAGTTCAGCAGAGAAGAGTCAAAGGCAGCTGTACAAAGAGGAAAACACAGTTGTAGAAAAAGAAATAGGGTCTACCTTCCTTTCCTAAGAGCATGAATTAACTAGTGCAATTACTAGAAGACCTCAGGGATCTGCCATGAGAATCTGTGGGAAATTGAACTCTTTTCTTTAGAAGGAGTTAAGAATGGTTCTTCTCCATTTCCCTTGTAATTTACTTTGCTAATGAACTCTAATTAAATAATTAAATGTTTTGCTACTTGATTCATTGTTCCTGCAAACATTATTAGTAAAGAAGATTCCATATGGATGGGAGTCAAATCATATGCTCAAAACTTTGATTACCAGAAATACCTTGTGCTAAAGTTGAATGGGTTCCAGAGTTGGGTAGGATCTTTGTTCTATTTGTGTGTTCTCATCCAAGATCAGTAAATGATATTTGCAAATAATTTAGGGTCATAATAAGTTTACATACACTTACTTTACAGGGATCTATTGGAAAAGAAATAGGGTGGAGCAGAGGGGAGGGGAGGGGAGATGTCTAGGTTACATTTCTATTTCAAGACAGAAACTGGTAATACCAGTAGCTTGAAAATTGTATGGTGAAAATTTTGTTTTCTGTATTAGTAGCACTCATATTAGCAACTACATTCACTCCCCCCCCCCCCTTTTTTCTTCTGCCAAAGTCTAGGCTGCAATTTGGCAGAAGTTATTTTTCCAAATGGACATCCTATCCAGGCACCATGATTCATAAAACCAAAGTGCAATTATGTTAAGTACCATTACATGCCTTGCGGAATTGTTAATATATCACTTGCTAATATTACTAGCCAGTTAATGAAAAATTCTTGCCCAAATATGAAACTAAATCTTATTCAAGAACTGTTGATTGTGGAAGTACCCATAGATATAATGAAGATATTAAAAGAATTGCATACCATGTCATAGATTCATTCTAAGTAGGGGGAAGTAGTTTTATTAAGTAGTGGATGAAAGATTCATAAAGGAAGATTGACCAGTCGATACGCTGTACGAGCTGCCCAAGGTCAGGAGAAAGAATTATAGATATGGCAGGTCTAAGTTCTGATTCTAACACTGCCACTTACTATGTATGAGACTTTAGATTCTGGAATTCAATTGTCTCATCTAAAAAAGGATGAAACTGAACTAATGATTCTCTAAAGTTTGTCCCAATTCTAGATCCACAATCCCAATGTAGAGAGAGAAAGAGACCAGTATTATAGCCAAAATATAAAGCGAAAGTCAAGGAATGTATGGCTGATCAATATACAGAATAATGTGGAACCTCCCCACATAACCCAGATTTATTTACATGCCAAAAAAGATTGAATGGGAGCTGAAAGAAATTTCTTATCTTCAAGATAAATAGTTTGAGACAAAAGATCCCAAAATCAGTACCAAACTAATAATCTTCATTAACTGGAATTTTTCAGCTGGAATTTTATTAGTTCCCTGGCTAGATATGGTGGTTCATTGTCTCAGATGCACTAAAAGGACATCAATCTACCTTAAAAATAGGTTTTTTAGTCACTGTATCATAGCAGATGAGAGCAGTATTGAGCAGCATACAGTCCTGAGGATCTAAAGTCCAGCAGGTGGTAGCAGAGAGCAATATAGCCACCACAAGAATAGAGAAGATACTTAGAAGACACAATTTGACAAGCAGTGGAAATACAGTATTTTTGTGCATGATGCCTAGAAAAGATCACATTTACAAAACATCACAAAAGATCATCACAAAGTAGCTGAGGATGTTTTTTTTCTTCCCCAGTCCTTCTCCAAATGACAAGACAGAGATCTTTTTTTTCTGCAGCATCAGACGTATAAGTTGCCAAGGCAACTTATACATTACACGGACATGTCATTATTTGTGTGCTCTGTATGTGTGTGTGTTTGTGACTTCCACAGATTAACAAAAGAGATAAGCAAATTGATTAGCCCACTGCCATTTCAACTCCATAGATTTTTGTTTTGTTTTGGTTTTTTGCTTGCTTTTCTATAAATAGGAAAAGTTTAAGGGGAGGAGTTGAGCACATAAATAATGACATGTCCATGTAGTGTATACACATAGCCTTGGCAATTTATACCTCTGTTCACACAGATTCCTGATGCATTTCTATATATATCCTAGTCACAAAAATCTCTGTAAGTGTGTCCTTTGTATGTGTTCTTTCTGAATATGTTTCTACCTCTTGCTGGTGACTTGGTGTCCTATTAGAAAGTTTATCCCATGTGCACATATGGGTGGACTCTTTTCTTGTCACTGTATTTGTTGTGCTATTAAATGTTCTTTAATTTTGGATTAAATTCCCAAACCAGATGACCAGTAAAGATGAAAAATTAGAAATCCTTGACTTTTGGTTTTTAGAGAGTGTTAACCCACAGGATACTTCAATCCTGAGGTAGTTTGCCCATGTATATTAAATTATTCAATCTTCTAGTTCTAGGAATTTGTGTAGGGTATCATTCAGAACCTAGGATTTATTCCCTTCTTTTCTTTACCTGTCAAAAGCCTTTTCTTTCTTCAAGATTCACCTTGGGTAACTTCTCCTTCATGAAACTTTTCCTACTCTCCCTAATTAAAAGTTTCACCTGCCTCCCTATAGTTTCCAAAAGCAATGTCCAAAATCTCTTTATTTTTGTCCTGTAATGACTGAACTAGTCGATTAAATATGCCCTTTTCCACAAAGGAACCAGATAATTAAGTCACACAATAACTAGCCCATCAGGAATATTCTGAAGCCTAGGACTGCTCAACATATCACTGATCCTTTACAAGTAACCCTCAAATATACATATATAAATACCTCACTTTTTTCCCCACTCCCCCTTGAGCAACTGGGAACTTTGTCTCTCACTACGCCAATTTGCAAGGTTCTTCTCAAACAAAAAATGCTGCTATAATCTTTGTAATCTGTGTTCAGACTTCAGTTCATTCCAAATCTCCCTTTTTTGAGCTGAGGTTTCTTTCATGTTAGCAGTTCACAGGATATTCATTTTTTATTTTTTATTATTTTTTTTTAGGTTTTCACAAGGCAATGGGGTTAAGTGGCTTGCCCAAGGCCACATAGCTAGGTAATTATTAAGTGTCTGAGGCCAGATTTGAACTCAGGTGCTCCTGACTCCAGGGCTGGTGCTCTATCCACTATGCCACCTAGCTGCCCCAGAGGGTATTCATTTTTAATAGTTTCTATCACACCTTATTTTAATAGTTTCTATCACACATTTTACTTTTCTGTAAATCCATACCATCCTTATAAATGAAAATCAATCACCAAGCATGTGTTAAGAGTCAAGCATTCTGCTAAATAAAAAGTAATCCCTGCCCTCAAGGATCCTAGTTTTTAATGCAATATAAATGCAAAAAAATGTTAACTCTTTGAAAGTCTTGTGCTGCCAGATCCCTGTATTCTTGCGTGTTTCATTGTAGGTCCTCAATAAATGTTCATTGAATTGAATTAAACATTGAGGAAGACCTTGTAATACAGCAATAAGAATGCTAACCTAAAAGTCAAGAGTCTTGTTGATTGCTGACTGCTATTAACTGTGCAGTTTTGGAAAAACACTTTCTCAGGATTCTTTTCTAAAAGAAATGGAGGAGTTAATGAATCAGATGATCTCTTAAGTCAGGTATTACTTGAAAAGTTAGTTGACAGCCCCATATTTACATTCCTTGTTCAGTGAAGTCCTTCTTGCTATTTCCTTGAAAAAAAAAGTTAAAGTATCAAACTGAAACTATAAAGTTGAATTCTTACCAAAACACTCCCACAAATTCAATGACAAGAGATGTTATTAATGAATAGCTTTACTCACATACTTGTATCTTGTATCATTTTGGGTACATATATCCAAATAGATCTGTGATCTTATCAATGAAGATATTCCCTCCAACAATATAATAAAATTAGAAAATAATACAAACCTTCTGCTACATGTCAGACACTTTACAACTATCTCACTTGATCTTTATAACAACCCTGAGAAGCCAGTGCCATTATACAGATGAGGAAACTGAGGCAAGTTAATAGTTTCTGAGGTTGGATTTGAACTTAGGTTTTCCTGACTATAAGACTAGTGTTCTATCTACATTATAGATCACAAGTCATCCAAACCTGCCCATCCTACAGCACTATTGTCCATGTGCTCCCATGAGTCCATCACAAGGATTCTCCCGATATCATGGGGATAACTGATCTGCTCAACTCTCTTTGTGATCCTTTTCCATCCTTTACCTTGGTTCTTTCTTAAACTTCCTTTTTTTTGATACATATTATAGTGTGTTTATATCACCATACATACTCAATTGCCCCTCCATGTGATATTCATTATTAATTCTTTGGAGATTATATCATCATCCCATGATTCACAGTCACACAAATGCATCAGAAGGCTGTGGGCATTGAAACATGGTCCTTTGGGGGGACCGGGGAGGAGGGAAATGGATATTTTTGGTTCATTAAAGGAGTTTTTCAATTACTGAAAGGCAATCAGAATCTGTCAGAAACTCTTCCCTCCACCTGGGCTTGCAGGAACTACTGAAGGTCACTTTGGGCCCCCTGCCCATTCAAAAAGGCACTCTACTTGTGCCAACCAGAAGTCAAAATACCCCTGACTACAGTCTTAACCAACTGAGGTCTTAAGAGAATGATGTGCCAAGGGTGGTATCAGAAGGAGAGGTAATGGAAGGGAAGGAGGACAGGGGAGGGCCTATATTCAAAGACCCAGAGAATAAAGTCTTGCTGTTCTTGAAAGATTAAGTTTAAGTCTTCCCTCCTAATCCCATTCCTGAAAGTCAGAAATTTTCTATACTCCATTCTTTTTGGTGATCTTGGGGTCAAAGTGGACCAGGCTAGAAAGTCATGAATCAAAGATAGAAGTAGAGCCAAGTGTTGTGGTGAGATTCCATGTCCCAATTACAAAAGATGATTAGGGGGCAGCTAGGTGGTGCAGTGGATAAAGCACCAGCCCTGGAGTCAGGAGTACCTGGGTTCAAATCCAGTCTCAGACACTTAATAATTACCTAGCTGTGTGACCCTGGGCAAGCCACTTAACCCCATTTGTCTTGCAAAAACTAAAAAAAGAAAAAAAGATGATTAAGAGGCTAAGTCAAGGGGACAAAGCAACTAGAAAAAGAAAAACTACCTATTCTTCAGGCATGAAACTTTTCCTACTTGTGAAGCTTCTGGAAGATGCCCTTGCCTTGCTTCAGTTCCTCCAAGGAAATCAAAGCATCCATTTGATCTGATTTTCTGCATGTATAGTTAGATCTAATACTTAAATAATTATGGTTTTCTTCCAGGAGACTCTAAAAATGCTCCAGGGCTTAATGTAATCATCATAATGTTATCTTCACTATGAAGGAGGCTATCTTCCATAAGAAATTTCCCCCTTAACTTGGACTCTGAGTTGGATCTCCTCTATGCTCATGTCAGATACTTCTGGGGAATATATATCTCTTTCTGGTTTGTGCCTCTCCAGGTTTAAAGCGACATAGAAAAAGGTTATCTCTGTTGTTATATTGTTCAAGGAATTTTAAATAATTTTTGAGGTATGGATAGAAGATATTTTTGTTACCTTAGAGTCTTTAAGGCACTATTTATCTCTATCAAATCATTTTTTTAATTAACTAGCAATAAAGACATCTGACATCCTTTACAACTTTCAATCAAGTTTGTGAAAGTAAGGAAGTATCTTACTATGGAATGTTGCTTGTAAAAGCCTGCCTAATCCCTACTCACATCCTCATTGGAAATGTTGCTTTCAGATGGAGAAAGAGAGTGGGGTGATTCTTATAAAAATTATACCCAGATAAGAAAGTAAACGTGTGTGTGTGTGTGTGTGTGTGTGTGTGTGTGTGTGTATGTGTAGGCCACTAGTTGTTTATGTCCTGTAACTTATTTTTTGTGATATTAATAAAGTCTGAGTTTTTTTATTTCTAATCAATTCTTCACATGTAAATGTCTCACTTAAATGCTACATATATACTCTGTCTACTTGTGGAAGGTAATCTCTTTGAAAGCAAGAATCTCTTCTTCAGCAATTGTACTTTACATTGGTGTCAAACATTTCATTAATGCTGCAAACCATCCCAGAATAGTTGATTTGCATGGTACTTTGATCACAAATATCATTTAGGATTTTACTAACTATATATGTCATTCTCCTGTGAATGCAAGTGAATTGATAATATTTGCTATAGAATGTGTATATCCATCAATCTTATCAGTAAATTGAAGATTTTCCTCTCTAATGAGAGAATCCTTGTAAAGTTTCCCCCTCATCTAGATCAGCATTAATGAAAAATCCAAAGTAAATTTGTAATCTTCTTTGAGTAGAGCCTCTATTGTGATAGAAGGAGTTCTCAGAGTTGTCTCCCTTGACAATGGGAAAAAACAAAACCTTTCAAGAGATAAAGAAAACTCCTTAGGGTACTATGCTTCTCACTCAGTATTACATTTTTTACTATCTACCTTTCATCTTTAAATTACTGAGAAACTTTCTGCTTATTTTCAAAATGGATAATGTGTACATCAGTCCAACTATAACAATTTATTTCAACCACCCAGTTCCTATGGATAACTGATTTCTTTATTCTAAAGAAAGATGAAAATCTTCCAATTCTTACACCCACCATTCCATTTTTGTCAATCCCTTCCAAATCCTGGGGAACTAAATGAAAAACATTATTATGTTTTTTCTGTTGAAAAATGATAATAATCTGGCAATCCCTTTGGGTGCCACAGACAAGGCCTCTGGAAAACTGTCATCTCCACTACCACCCTTTTCCCAAGTAGCTGGTATTGTGATCTGTGACTACAGGCCTCAAGCAGCTCATAGAGCTCTATTTAAAACACAGATCTGAGTGTTCTGTTTATCTCCAACCCTTCTGTAGACCTCTACTGGTTCCCAAAGAATATACTTCAATAAATCTAATTATGAGAAGCAAATGCTATTCATTTAAAAGATAAGAACAAAGCTATAAAAAGCTTGTCAATCACATTGGAAAAAATCCTTTCTATAGATTCTAATAAGAACTTATAATTAAGGGGCGGCTAGGTGGTATAGTGGATAAAGCACCGGCCCTGGAGTCAGGAATACCTGGGTTCAAATCCAGTCTCAGACACTTAATATTATTACCTAGCTGTGTGGTCTTGGGCAAGCCACTTAAGCCCGTTTGCCTTGCAAAAAACCTAAAAAAACACAAAAATTTATAATTAAAGAAGAAAAACATAAAATGATTAATAGAGACAACCATAGTAATTGGAGGTAGCACTAATACCAGCACCCTCTTAGATAGAGTTCAACATTAGGATAAAGTGAGGCACTTACAAGTCACTGATAATTTAACAAAGGAAAAAGGTTACTTTGCCTAACAAAAATATGCAACAAGGATACAGTGGCATTAGCTTCTCCAAATGTAGGCCACCCCCCCCCCCAACCTCCCCATCTCCATTTTGCAATATGTATAGTCAGTAAGTCATCAGCATACAACCAGTCATCTGTCTTAGGCCCCCACCAAGCCTGTGAAGTCCTAACTTCATGAAGCTTGGACCCTTAAAGTTCCTAGAATCTCACAGTAGGTACATCAGATGCTAAAGGCAGTCTTATCCTGGGCCTACCCCACTGTGGCTAGGGTGGAGTAAAAGCTTGACTTCATTTATGAAGTTGAGAACAATCAGGTTCCCAGGACCGACTTGGCCCTATCACACATAGCATCCTAGGTCTAGAATTGGAAGGAGTCTCAGAGCCTCTCTTTACATACATACACACACACACACACACACACACACACACACCACACACACCCACACAGCAAGAAAGTTAAGTAATTGCCTTCTATGTTACTTTGGGCAAGTCACTTGACTTCCTAGTGCCTCAGTTTCTTAATATATCAAATTATATATCAAATTAGCAGGTTGTACTAGATAATCTATGAGATATCTTCTGACTCTGGCTCTGGCTCTGGCTCTCTCTCTCTCTCTCTCTTTGATTCTCCCTTTTTCTTTC